>NC_039252.1:1654446-1954446 GCF_003368295.1 Carassius auratus
TCTCCCCAGATTTCCCTCTAAAACACTTCCCTGAACCTCCTTCACCCACTATGTCTCCTGTGTCTCCGCTGGTTCTGCCCAGCATAGAATCCCCTGAGTCTCCGCTGGTTCCGCCCAGCATAGAATCCCTGAGTCTCCGTTCGGTTGTCTAGTGTTACAGCTCGGGACGAGCCTTCCGGGAGGGGGGAGTAATGTCACAGTCATGGACTTCCGTTCTACTGGTTCTTTTGAGTTTTTTCCTTATTTGGTCACTTTCCTTTTCTTGTTGAGTTGATTGATTACTCCCCACCTGTGTCCGTTCTTCTAATTACTTTCCTTTTTGTTTTACAAACCCTTTCTGTTTAGTTCTGGTTTGTCGGTCGTCAAGTAGCATAGTGTGTAGTATCTTGGCATAAAGCAAATCTTGAGTTTTGTATGTGTTTGTTTTTGACCATTATCATCAATAAAACCTCCTTTATTGGATTTTCATTTGGCTCACTTCTCCTGAAGATAGGATGTGTTACAATTGCACATTCTTTGGCTTTGAAAGAACATTTGCTCAATTATCGTACTGCAAGATCCTCATATGTTTCTTTTACTATTAAGCATTCCATGTGCAGGCCCAAATCTCTGTTTGCTATGGTTAACAAACTCACTAACCCTCCTCAACATATCTGTGGCTCTGAGGTGATTGTGAATGACTATTGAATATTTTTCTCAGATAAAGTTAATCACTGAATCTATTTCCAATGACACCCCTCATACAACTGACTCAAATGTTAACTTGCTGTCAGCTGACTAGGCTAACTCAACATGCTCTCTTTCTGCTTTTTATCTCACTACTTCTGCTGACATAAGTGATCTAATTGTAAAGTCAAATTCTACATCCTGCCAGATTGATCCTACACATACTGTTTTGCTTAAAATGTGTGTTCCTGAGGTTGAACCTTACATAACACATATGATTAACAGTAGTTTAGCATCTGCCCTTGTTCCAGCAGAATAAAAAATGGCTGTGGTGACCCCCATACTTAAAAAAAAAAAAAAAAAAAATCTCTTGACCATCTAGACATGAACAATTATATTATATCTCAAATTTACCATTCTTAAGTAAAATTCTAGGAAAAATTTGAAATGCTCTTCTTCGTGTGATTAATGACATTCTTCTGTCTATGGATTCTGGGTTAATAATCTTCTTGATTCTTCTAAATCTAAGCTCTGCATTTGACACAGTCTTTCATTAAAAATACTAATCTCTCGTCTTTCCGTTATCGGTATCACTGGTTTAGCACTTTCCTGGCTCATTTCCTACATCAGCGATAGAAAATATGAACTCACCATTAGGGCTGCACGATGTGTCGTTTAAGCATCGATATCGCAATGTACGAATCCACGATAGTCACATCGCAGGATGTGCGATGTAGGCTGTCGTAGTTTTATCTGTAATTCATTAACTGTACAGGCCAGCTGCTCCCCGACCCTTGATGAATGTGATTCGCGGATTAATTGCACAGCTTAACCATCATAGAGTGAAAGTTTATAATCTGACAGGAACTGAAAAAACACATGCAAGTTTAAACCAGGGCACGAGAGAGGAGGTGCGCGAGGAGAGACAGAGAGAGAGCGAGAGAGAGACAGAGAGAGAGGACAGAGAGAGACAGAAAAGACCGAGAGAAGAGAGAGACAGAGAATTTTGAATTTTTTTAAACATGCACATTCTAATTATGCCTTCTTCCAATGGCAATTAAAACAGCATAATAAAAACATATTAACACATATACACGCATTAACAAAGTTTTCAGAAAAAAGAAATAAAATTTCTTCCATTCAAACCAGAACATATTTTCCCATTTAAAGCTCCAAATCTCTTTAAAACCTTCAACATTATCCATTAATCTATAATAATTAAATTCTAAATGTATCCTAGCTCTTGTTATACATTTAAAAAAACAAGAACATCAATATTATTATTTTGTTCTATTTTCTTTTTCTTGTTGCATAATATTGTTAATTTAGCTTGTCCTAATAGAAAATTTAAGATTTTACTAATATCCCTCTTATTTTCCCAATTTTCACTCCAAAAATGAAACAAACATCAGAGAACATTTCTCCAAACAAATTAAACAATTCTTTCAATAAAACAAATAAAGGCAACAATCGTTTGCACCTAAGAAAACAATGAAAAATAGTTTCTCTACAATTACAAAAAAGGACAGGTATCAGTAATTTCAGAATTTTATAATAGCCACAAAAGCATTTACTGCAATAATACCATGCAGTATTCTCCACTGAATATCTCCAACCTTTTTGGTCAATGGTGGCTTATAAATTGCTTTCCCATACTGGCATTATCTCATCTTTTACATCCAGATATTTCCTCCATGGTGTGTCAATCCTATTTTTTTATTTTCCTTTATTCAGCACCTTAACACAAAAGGTTATAAAATACTTTTCCCTCCTACAGAATTAAAAACAGTAAAACGAACATCATTTTTTGAAAAACCCTGATAGATCTTGAAAGTCCTCTTCATCCATTCTCGGTCTCACTCCCATACTCGGAAAGAGATCAGTACACTCAGGCAATTCACATCCTTCCATCCAATTTTTAAGTCTTATTTTTCTTCTTCAGTTAATAAGTCCCGAAAGCCTTGTAAAAACTGTCCAACTTTTCGAGAAGAATGAATACCAAGTCTTTCTGCCACCGCCTGCACATTATTCAAATTCGGACCTGCTAACTTTGTTCAGATGTTTCATTGTCACCACTCCAGCTTTAATAAAAGCATCATTCATACCCGGAAATCTTTTTTTTAAAAACATTCGTGACCCATACACAATTGGTTCTTCTAATAACCAAAATAATGATGATTTTTTTTGTAAACAATCTTCTCTTTTCTACAACACTCCATGCTCTAAACACACTACAATAGAAAGAAAAAAATCCTCTCACATTCAAAAAAGTGGTATCCAGAAGAAAATTGTTTGTCTCAAACCTAAATTTCCAACATGTTTTAAAATTCGCCCAGCTAACACTCGACATGGAGTTTCCAAATACCCGTATAATAATTTCTGCACAAATTGTATTCTAAAAGCAACTTTCCTACTTACCAAATGAATCAAATCTTGACCTCCAAACTCTCTTGATAAAAATAAGACACTCTGCGGTATCCAATGCATTTGCAATGCATCCCAAAAAAAATCAACAAGCATTCTTTGTATTTTCATTAACAAATCAATTAGAGGTTCTAAAATTGCTAATTTGGGCCACAACACAGAAGCTATTAAATTATTAATAATTAATACTCTACCTCTATAAGACAAACATGAGTAGAGCCATTTCCATTTTTTTAATCTTCCTTCCACCATTTCTAAAATTCCATTCCAATTCTCTTTTTCTATGGACTCATTCCCCAAATGAACACCTAAATATCTAAAACCTCCACGAGTCCAGCTTATACCACCTGGCAATTTAGGTTTTTATTCCCTCCAATCTCCTACTAATAAACCTGAACTCTTTTTCCAATTAATCTTAGCAGATGAAATTACACCAAATTCATCTACTACTGAAGATATTTTATTAACATCATCTTGGTTTCTAATAAAAACAACAATATCGTCTGCATATGCTGAAGTACACACAGGTATAACATTATCATCAATTGTTAAACCTACCAATTCATTACGAAATCTGTTCAACAAAGGTTCAATAGCTAATGTGTATAACATGCCCGATAAGGAGCAACCTTGTCTTATCCCTCGATTTACCTTAAAAGATGCACTTAAGCCACCATTGACCTTCAGAACACTCTCAATACCTCCATAAAGGGCTTTTACCATATTTAAAAAAACTGAAGAAAAATGAAAAGCCTCCATTGTACTCCACAAATATTTGTGCTCCACTCAATCAAAAGCCTTCTCTTGATCCATTGAAAAAAGACCAAATTTAAAACCAAACAATTCAGAAGTGTGAAGTAAATCTCTTATAAAAGATATATTATCAAAAATTGATCTGCCTGGAACACAATAGGACTGATCACTATGTATCACAAATTCCATTGCCTTCTTCAACCTATTTGCCAATGTTTTAGATAATGCCTTGTAGTCTGCACATAACAAAGCAACAGGTCTCCAGTTTGTTATATCTCTTAAATCCCCTTTTTTTGGTAGCAACGTCAACACTGCTCTTCTGCAGCTCAACGGGAGCTGCTCTTCAGCAAAACTCCCATTAAACACTGCTAACATATCTGATCCCATTATGCTCCAAAATGTTTTATAAAATTCTATGGGGATTCCATCAAGTCCTGGAGCTTTACCATTTGCCATACTCATCAAAGCTGAGTAAACTTCAGGCAATGGCAATGGTTGCTCAAGTACAGCATTTATTTCAGCTGACACGTGTGGAAGACCTTCAAAAAACTTATGTGTGACATTCATTTCTTCTTTATATTCAGAGGCATATAATGCTGAATAAAATTCAACAGTTCTCTTCCGTATTTCAGAAGGCTCTGTCAAATCATTCCCATCATCATCCCACAATGAATGAATTAATCTGCTTTGTCCGTTTTTTTTTCTCAAGACCAAAAAAATAACTTGTTGGTGCATCCATCTCGTTAAAAAAAAAAAAAAAAAACGTGATCTCACTAGTGATCCTTGTCCCCTAATTCCAAGCAGCTCAGTTAAAACATCTTTTTCTTTTTTATAGACTGCAAAAGGCTTTGATCTTGAGTTGATTCACTTAAAATCTGAAGGTCTATTATATCAGATTCAACATCTTCAATCAACTTAACAATATTTTTAGAGGCATTAAGAGTGTACTGTTTACAAAATTGTTGAATATTAACTTTGCCCACATCCCACCACTGTTGAATGGATTCAAAATGATTTACATTCATTTTCCACTGTTCCCAAAAGAACATAAAACCTTTTTTAAAACAATTATCATTTAACAACGAAACATTAAAATGCCAGTATGCACTTCTTACTTTAAGAGAATTAATAAAAACCTCTCCACATACCAATCCATGATCTGAAAAACTAACTGGAGTGATAACGCATGATTTAAAAATCTGTGAATTATGCTTATAACAATATATTCTATCAATCCTAGCCATAGAAATAAAATTTTCCTTATAATGGGCCCAGGAGTACTGTCTAAAATCTCCATGCATTTCAAGCCATACATCTGTTAAATCAAATGTTTCCACAATTCTTAAAAGTTTATTTCTTGAAGCCATATGTGGTTCAACATGATTTCGGTCCAAATTATTAATCGTACAATTAAAATCTCCAGCTAAAAAAAGAAAATCTGAATCACATCCTTCCAATGTACTAGCCAATTTTTCTAAAAACAACATTCTTTCTTTTGCAAAAACAGGAGCATATACATTGATCAGAATTATAGTTTTTTCTTTCATATTTTGCAGTAACTTTAATTAATCTTCCAGCAATAACTTCATCTACCTCATAAGATAACAGTGCAAAAGATCTTGAAAAAAGAATGGCTACACCAGCACTAGTGGAGCTTTTATGACTCATTATAACAGTCCCATTCCATTCTCTTTGCCAATCAATTTCATTTTCTTTACATGAGTGGGTTTCCTGTATGAAAGATATATCAATATTTTTTAATTTGACTAATTCATAAAAATAATTTATTTTCTTTACATCACGTGCTCCATTTAAATTTAGTGAGGAAATCTTGAACTCAGCCATAAAAAGAAGTGTTATGACTACTAAGACAAACCTCACTCCAAAGCAAATCCATCTATTGTTGTGATCCTTCCAACTCATCTTTTTGCATTTGTGTTCTTGTCTTTTGTACTAATTTCTTAAGACGATAAATTTCAGTCTCAGCAAGACCATCTCCTCCCACATTTTTCATCACCTCCCTTGCAGATTCAATAAAATTAGCTAGATCTGGAAAAAAGTCATCAACAACCACATTTCTTATTTCTTTTGTTACCTGTTAAAAACTGCGAAACTTATCCAAATCGTACCTCTCCGCCTTTCTTACATTTATTGTTGCTTGAGTAGAGATTCCTTTTTCACTATCAGATTCTGATGAATATTCTGTCTCACTGCCAGCATCAGTTTTACTCATATCCTTCATCTCAGTTTTTTCTTTGACATGACACTTCTTTAAATTCTTCTCACTCTGTCCACTACTTGTTGCTTTACGCTTTGTAGCTGGCAATTTAAAAGTATGTTCAGCTGTTTCCATTAATTCTTGCCCTGAAACAATGACTTCAAACTCTTTTACCATTTTTTCTCTAGCTTCGTCTTCTTTTTCTTGTGCATTAGATTCTACGTTATTCTCAATTCTGCTTTCATTATGCAGATTTTCAGGCACTTCGATTTCAGTTGTTGTATTGCTACTCTGAGTTTCTATCAAGACTGACTCTTTTTCTCTTTCCTTTTCAGGACAACCTCTCGCCAAATGTCCTTCAGTTTTACAAATGAAACACTTCATTGTTTCAGTTGTAGCAAAGATTACGTAATCGAACCCGTCAATCTTAAACTTGAACGAAACATTCAACTCATCAACTCCTTGTTTTAACACCATGAACGCTTGTCGTCTGAATGATACAACATGCTTCAACAGCGGTGATTTACATCCTACCGGAATTTTTTTAATTGGCGAGACAAATTGTCCATAACGCGACAATTTGCGTTCTAAAACATCATCTTTGATGAATGGCGGTACATTTGACAAAAGTATCTTCTTTGCCGGATTTACGAGGGGAAAAACTGGAGTATATGCATTTTTCACAACAATACCTTGTTCAACGATCTTATTCACCTTATCTACTGAATCCAAGAAAAGAACCATCGCGCTATTCATTCTAGAAGCTGATCTTATACATTCATGCCCGATCACCTGTCCAACCGCAAGACTGCACTCTTCCACAGAACAGTCACTCCCGACCGGCAATTTAATTCCATGACGTCGGGTCAGCTGTTCTAACCCTACTCCCTCCTTCACACCGGCCATAATGGCCAGTATCAAAAAATAAACTACTCCTCTAACCCTTACACTTTCACCATATAAATAAATAAATAAGTAAATTAAAAAAAAAGTCAAAACAAACCGTGAAAGTTGGGAAAAACACACAGTCCCTCTAACAGCCACGCTCCACAAACGCCCACGCATGCGCACGAGAGAGAGAGAGAGAGAGAGCCGTCTTCAAACAACACCAACGCTGTCTTGCTCTCTCTCCCTCGCGCATATTAATCAATTGACACAATGGTGTCGATGTTTAAATCATTTAAAATGAGAATGTAAGTGTGCTCACCCCATTTTTGTTCGTAAGAAAAAATATCGCAATATATATTGCAGAAAAATTAAATATCGCAATGTCATTTTTTACCAATATCGTGCAGCCCTACTCACCATACAAGGGTATAAAAATGTCCAGTCTCACAGGGTGTTCCTCAAGGTACAGTTCTTTGCCCACTTCCATTTATCATTTACATAACCCTAACCCTAACCCAATTTCATTGCTATGCTGATGAAATTCAAATGTACCTACTCACCAGCTCTGATAGGCCATCGTTGCCTGACTCACCTACTGCATGCATCAGGGATATCAAGTAATGGATGCATTTGAATTTCCTAAAACTAAATAATAACAAAATGGAAATTCGAATTATTGGCTCTGTTACATCAATCAGAGGGTTGGACCTGTCCTTTGAAATTGATGGGGTTCATGTTAAGCCTTCTTCATCAGTCTGTAATCTTGGTGTCTTATTTGACTTATCGCTATCTTTTGCCTCTCACATTTCTTCTGTTATTAAAACATATTTTTTCCATCTTCGTAATATCGCACGTCTTCGATCTTCTCTAACTCTAGCTGATACTGAAGTCTTAATTTATGCATTAATCACTTCATGTCAGGATTAGAAGGATGAGAAACTCCTTGAGCATCTCGAGATGTGCGTTTATCCACGTACAGAGGCACTGCTCAAGAAACCCTCAGGAGTTTGTCAACATTCCTGGCAGATGAAACCCATAACTGAGAAGCCTGACTGTAGAAGATTATGTGTAGTAGCAATCAAGAGACACATATAATAATCAATCCTCCACAGTAAATCAGATTTCTGAGGGGGGAAGTAAGTTTAAAACCTACAGTGCAGTGAAAACACGCTTGAGTTTTATTTCCATATGGTTTAGCCATCATTATTATCTGACATCGCTTGGTAATTGGGAACATAGGAATTTTCCTTACTGCATCAGAAAACCTCTGTAGCGCTTGACATCTCTAAACCGCAGGTTGGAATTGTTACCCATCTGTTTTTATGCTACTTTATAGCAGGGCTGTACTGGCCTGAATGTAATTTGCTCAATATTAATCTAAAACACAGGCTAATAATCCCTTAAAAGTCTCCTAGCGTGAGTTGTGACTTTAATCTCACAGTATGGGCACTCAATCCTGTGGACGTGTGACGTAGTTTGTAATCTGGATGGCCTCCATGTTCTCCACTCTCAAGAGACTGTCAAATTCAGCAGCGAGGTGCCGCTTCTGCGCATTATCATCAAACACTCGATAGAGTCATGTGTTTTCCTGATGGTCTGACGAAAGCCATTGACCTAAAATTCACTTAAAGGCTGTATGATGATTTATACTGTGGTTGGACAGTGTGAAGCGGTTGTTTCAGGGATAAATTTTGTTCAGTTATAATGGTAACTATTTTTATGTTGATATTGGTAAACAACTGTGTAAATTTGTACAGTTTTGTTTGCTCTAAGCTAAATATACTGTTGATGTTTAAAAAAGGCTTAAAGGGGTCATATGATGTTGCTAAAAAGAACATTATTTGGTGTATTTGGTGTAATTAAATGTGTTTATTCAGTCTAAGGTTAAAAGACACATTATTTTCCACATACTGTGCATTATTATCCACAAAAACATTATTAGTTCTGTGCATAACAATGCGATTAATTGCAATTAATCGCAGACAATCATACGATTAATCGCGAAAAAAAAACAAATCACTTGCCCAGCACTAATTTATATAAATCATAAGACACATTAAACATTTCATGAATTAAATATTTAATTATTGAATCAATTTTAATACATGCATAAATATATACAATTATACATAAAATAGTAAAAATGCTATTATTTGTGACTGATACTAAATTGCTAAATTTTACTAATACAATTGATTTACACATTCCATTGGCACAGATATTACACTGTAGACAGGATCATACCAATACGCCCACAAATCTCCTGCCGTGAGATGCGTTTGCCTTTCGAGCCACAAAAAAGATGCACCTGTGGTTCTTTGTGACAAAGCCAAAAGGGGAAGAGTTAGAATTCCAGTTCATTAGCCACCTCCCAACTCAATGTTTCAACTTTTTCTTTTCACAAAAATGCATCTCCACACAAGCCCCTCTACCTTCCACAAGTCAAACCCACAGCATGAAAACCAAGAGCTAAACACTGACCACAAGCTAGTGGTAAATTATATAGCAGGGCCATATCCTTATATATTATTTAGTCTGTTGCCTGTTGTTGTTCAGGACGGTTGGCCTGGATGCTACAGAATGATGGCACATCTGGTGAAGATAAACACAGAGCTGTTAAAAACAGCCCCTCGGTACCCATAACATTTCCAACAATAGGGCCAGTGTGACACTGCTATATTCCTCTTCTAGGTCTTTAAATAAAATTTGCTGGAAAACTAAGAGAAGTTGACTCAAACCACTGTTGTGAATAAACTTCAGGTTATATACATATTCTAAAATACCCTTAGTGTCTATTACTTTTACATAAACATTTTAAAACTAGTGACTATAGGCACATGCAACATTAATCATATAATCATTGTCTTTCAGTTACAATACATAATGTGTGAGAATAATGATAGTAGCTACTATTAATATCCTGCAGCAAAAGTTCTGTGAAAGACCATCATTCACAGTTTCACATTTTGTTTATACGGCATTACAAGACCGTATTGCACAGCGGTACTAAATGTTCCTTTATGAAAATTTGATGGTTTTGGAATATTTGTCCAACCACAAGGTTTCATATATGAATATTCAGCGCCAAAACAAACACATACACACACAAATGCACATATGCCAACCAGATGTTCAGTTTGCATATTCAAGCAAGTGAAAATTTACGACTGTAAGGAAAGGGTAAAAAAAAAGAGGATTAATGGCAACTAGCAGGTTCTGGAAGACAAACGCACACATACAGTAAGAATACCCTTCCCAAAAACTGACTCATTATTATATCCACATGTAGACATGTACCACTACCTCCCCTTACGAAAAGGAAAATATATTTACCAATATATTTCTTAAAATATATTGTGATATATTGTAATATATTATTTTCCCTTTTTATTTTCTAATATTTTATATATTTGAATAAATTTTATTATATATTGATGATACATATATTATATAATATATTGCAAAATATACAAATGATTGCCGCTTTCAATATATTGCAATATATTGGAAAAAATAAATATATATAAGAATATATGCCTAATATATTACATGATATTTTCCAATATACTGCAATATATTTTTGTTTCATAAGGGTCTACTCAACAGAATCAGGCTCACATCACATCACAACACCAATCCAACTGCAGTAAGAGTCTTACTGACAGTGTGGCTCTCTGCCAAACCCAGAGAACTGCCTTGCTTTCTACCACCAACCAAGACTGCTGCTCCTAAGACAGCATCCATAGGTGAACTCAGCGTTGTTATTGTTAACTCAAACTAAACAAACAAAAAAATAATAATAATAATAATTGAAAAAAGTCTGAAAAAATATATATAATTACTAATTACTACAACTTGTTTTTAGAGCAAATTGGACCCAAAACTAAGATGTTACCAAAACTGTAACTTGTTAAACTACTAAAATTACTAAAGTAAACAAACAAACAATACATATATAAAAGACAAAAGGCACATATCGTTACTAAAACTTAAAATAAGTTTTTCTGTGTTGACGACATGATTTTTCTATATCCATTGAAACTTTATAATGCTAAGCAGGCAGCAAACGAAGTTTTGAAACAGTATTAGTTTAGTATTATTTAGGCTACATACTATTTATTCATATTTTAAGTCACCTTTTATTGTTATTTTTTTTTTCTCTTTTCATTTAAATGGTAATTTAAGTGTTTTTTTTTTTTTTTTCTAGTAATCTTTCATTTGAAATTCTTATTTCAGTATACGTTTTAGTAGTTTTAGCACTTCAAATTAAACTAATTTTATTTCAAATTAGTTACCAACATAACATTTCTAGTTTTTCATAGGTTTTTCATATAGTATTTATAATTAAAGCTTTATTTCAGTTAACAGAAATTATATTTTTATAGGTTTATGTTTTGAACAGAATAATAGTTTTTTGCCAAGCTATGTATATATGCACCATTTTTTTTCTAGCGGAAACTCTGATATATATATATATATATATATATATATATATATATATATATATATATATATATATATATATATATATATATATTATATATCTATGTATGTATGTATGTATGTATGTATGTATATATATGTATATATGTATATATATATATATATATATATATATATATATATATTATATATATATATATATATATATATATATATATATATATATATATATATATATATATATATATATATATATATATATATAAAACCAGAGGTTTCCTTTTCCGGACATTTTGATGATATGCCGGTCAAGTATCGCCTCTTAATTAGTCAAGGTGAGGAAAACTGGAGGCAGGCTATGTAACGTAAAAAATGACATAATCAGGCCGCCGAATGCAACATGTTTATTAGCCTAACTTTCAAATAGACGGAAAAAAAAAACATTTACTACTATGGTTCATTTCTTCATTCGGATCTATTTGCGATCCATTCCATTCTAAACAAACAAAGCATATGTTTTGTCCTTGTTCGTCCTTGCATAATTATCAGTGAACTTGATAAAAGTTGCAGATATGTTTTACATGCATGCACAAACAAATGCCTTTCAACTTATGTGTGCAAAATTCAGAATGAAATGAATGTGCAGCAATTTGTACAAATAGAGATTCTAGGTCTACTATACATGTTGTAGCCATTAAATAAGCTTATTTAGTTTAATATTTGTTAAAATATTATAATGTTATTTTTTAATTTATGTTGATTATGAAAAGTGAACCGCACGAGTAAGATAAGATGCGCAATATCGAGAGACATGGAGCGGGTCAGACATGATTTTGAACACTTAATTTAGTTTTGTTTAGTAGAAATACTTTTTTGAAGTGAATTTCGTTTTGTATAAATTGTATCTTAATTTTAATAATTTTTTTTATCAACCAATTGCCTGGATTTAATACATAAGAAGCAAATATAGCAGACGACAGGCCTAATCATGCAGGCGCCCTCGCGGCCACTTGCATTGCTAGTGAACTGGAGTGCATCTCATCCTAATTTAACAAAACTCAGCGTAGGCCTCACAGACATGAAATATATCTTAAGAAAGCTTGAAATGTCTTTTTAACAATTTAAAACAATTTTTTTTTTTTTTTTACCTATGCTAATTACACATTAAATTCAGGTAGGCTACTGAGTCGCTGTCCTCAGTGCCCAGAAAAGCGCTGAAACGGAGATGAAAGGGGAACCAGTTTTTATTTATTTATTTATTTTTTTGGCTTATTTTAACTGGCCCATCCAGTTTTCTGGAGGCCCACCTACAATCAAAATCCTGGCGCCGCTAGTGCTTCGCAGCGGTCTGATATCAAGAAATAACAGACCGCATTCCACATTGGAATTCAACCAAGCCATGTAATAATGTTTAATAACTTTCAAATGAGCCTGTTCTTTCATATCATAGCCAAAGTTCGGTGTATTTTTGCTTTATACATTTTAGGCTTATTCTTAGTCAGGCGCTCGCTCACTCAGTATGCGCTGAAGGCTCGTTGCAAAATGGCCAATGCGTTTAACAGACAAGAAATAGAAGATCCTCCAATAACCAACAGGTCTGGTGTTTGGGTGCACTTTGGATTCCCTGTAAGCTATAATGGTGATGGCAAGAGAGTGGTGGATAAAAAAACAATGGTATGTCGCATCTGCTACATGACAATAGGGTACACCAGCGAAAAAAAAAAAAAAAAAAAAAAAAACACCACCGGGAATACTTGAAACATGTCAACTCATTTAAGCCGTCATTGTCAGTATCTGGGAAAAGACGAAAAAAAGCATACATAAAACATACACGCAACAAACGATCCCCGCAGCATTTAGGCAGACATTTCCAACGGATTCAAACAGGGCAAAAGACATCACCGCGGCGATTGGTACTGTAGGCTTCATTTACGTTATAGCCGCGGATATGAGATCTTACTATTTACCATTCATTCTTTCATCACCATTATAGCTTACAGGGAATCCAAAGTGCGCCCAAACACCAGACCTGTTGGTTATTGGAGGATCTTCTATTTCTGGTCTGTTAAATGCATTAGACATTTTGCAACGAGCCTTCAGCGCGTGCTGAGTGAGCGAGCGCCTTTGGGGCCGTTCACATATTGTGCCTAAAAACGCGTGGAAAACGCTAGGCGCGTCTTTCTCCTCCTTTCCAAAGCGCTCGGGCAGAAGCGCCCCTGAGGAGTCTGCCTTTGCTAAGCAACAATGACGCGCTCTCTCCATGAAGATGCGGAAATTTCAGCAAAGGATAAATGGATTTGCAGCTCTAAAAATCGCTTGCAGTAGGCTAGCTCTGCTACTAAATTTATTTCAAAATTGCAATCCATATACAACTATGATCAGCTGTTCCTTCATCTTGGCTGAGCTTTCAACGTTGTAACGGGAAAGGATGAAGCTGATTGGTTAGTTCTTTTCACATGACCCGCGGTGCGCTTGCGGCATTCTGAAAAGTTGAGATGTTTTTACATTTTGCTGTATCTAAAACGTACCGAACCGAACCGTGACATCAGTGTATCGTATCGAACCGAACCGTGAATTTTGTGAACAGTTACAACCCATTAAATATATATATATATATATATATATATATATATATATACATACACACACAGTATATAAGAATGTTCCTAACAAACAAATAGTTTAGCATCAGAGTTAAGACAGCTTCACATTATGCAACACTGGAATTAAAATCAAAACATGAAGCTAGTTGCATTGTAGTTCAACAACCATAAACAAACTCCATTTTGTGCCTAATAAAAACTCCTAATAAAAAGTCATCCGATTTTGACTTGTTTCGTACAACTTATGCTGTTGGATTTCACATTACTAAATTTTTTTTGTCATCTTATGTGTAACTGTTATCTGTTATTGTGCTAATATTGTGGTCTGTTGCACAGAATATACCATCAGACCACCCACTAGTAAGTCTTATTAATTTAGTGTGCTTTCTTAAAACACTTTCCTAAAGGGCAAAAGAAGTTTCCAGTACTTAGTCACTAATCATTTTGCAGGAAAGACAAAGGACCAGAAGAGAAAATGAGAGGTGAAGGAGGGACGGGGGAGCTTGGGGGACGCAAGTTGCCTCAAAGCAGGAAAGACAGCCAAGAGAGTGCGAAGGAATGTTCAAGTCTCGCCAATATTTTTTGTTTCTTTCCACAGAATTCCAGCGTTTGCTCCGCGGGGTTGCTACACTTGCCAATAGTGAGGCCGGCTCTTGAAGTGCTGTGATAACAAGAGATAAGCCTCCTTCGAAAGTCTTTTCTGATATAATATAATTTTCAGTGCCAGTTGAGCTACAACAATTGTATCTCCATCTGCTTCACAGGCTTATCGGCCATTGCCGATGTTTGTATATGGAAAATTGAAAAGGCATTGTTGATAAAAGCAGTAGAAGTAAAACATCCTGTGGCATTGCTGCTCGCTATAAAAAGAACAATACCTACTTGAAATGTAGCCTACTTGAAATGTTGCCTTGGCCGACTCCAAGTGCACTTTTTTGGTACGCATACACAGTTCACAGCATCTTCTGTTTGTTGAGCCAGGAAACAAGTTCACTCATTTCTGAGTCTGTTTGTCTTTCTTTCCAGCATTAATTATTAGGATCCATTCAGAGTCATGCGAGTCTGAGCAGAGATCGCAAAGATGACTCATGAAGTAACATGCAGTCTTTTTACGAGGGAAAATGCAGAGAGGACAGCTGAAAATAGACAGTGTTCCCTCTTTGGCACATTCCAACTCATCCAACAAGACTGAATGGAAAACTGACAACATGACAAATGGAAACGCTCACGTGAGGAATGCGATGCATGTTTGCCCTGGTTTTCATGCGTTTTTCTGTGACTTCAGTTGTTTCCTGTCCCACATGCGCTCCACCATGAGAGTTTTAGACTAAATAAATAATCAGTGCAAGTGACATTTCTCTAGATTATCACTTTTCAAAGGATGGGAGGACAGAACAATCACAATATGATGTTGGGTTGATGGCACTAATGGACAAAACTGGCATTAACATGAATCTCCTGTGCTTAATGAGCCTGGTCAACAGGAAAATAAAATGTGTTTGAACTTTAACACTTGAGCTGGCAGCATCTCAGTTTGGCAACAACTGCCTGATGGAAGCTGAAAATAACATCTAAGAACAAATGTAGTTGTTTCTAATTAAAGTAACATTAAAGTAAATATACTTGGTATCACAGCTGCTTACAAAGGTAAAGTTTAGACTATAGAGATTTCTAATTCTGACTGTAATCACGTCATACAAATTAAAGCATGTTTTGAATGAAAGCAATAAAATTCACTTTGATATGTTTAGAGAATTCCGTAAAGTCACAAATGCCACATGTACACACACAGAGAGAACAGTAAATGGTCATTTGGATGTTCTCATGGCTGAGTGCAAAAGTCTCTTAAAATATCAGAGAATTTGACCTTTTCATGTTAAGGCAAGGTCCGTTGAGGCTGTACAATGTGTTGTGACCGGCCATTAGAGCTGCAACTAACGATGTAAATATGAGTTTATGATAGCGTTTATAATTAAACCACAGTAGCCATAAATTTACAGTTGTCTGAGACATCATGAAATGTTCTTTAGCATCACAAACCATAAAATGTAGTCAGGGTTCTGCTATGATTTAGCATGGTTTCCAGAGATCTGGAGCTGATTCGGGGTAGCTCGGTGGTTTGTGACCGTTGTCTCATGGCGCGCTGTCTTTTAAGGGGCCATTCACATATCACGTCTTTTGCGCGCTCAAGTTCGTTATTTCCAATGTAGGCGCGCAATAAGCACGCTCATAATTGAAGTTTTTTCCGGGCGCGTCCGCACCGCATCGAGTTAAAAACATCTCAACTTTTCAGAATGCCGCAAGCGCAAGAATATCAGACCTGAACCAGGAAGTTGGTCACCAGATCACAAGATAACCAGTTAAACCATAACATCGGAGAGCGCCAAGATGTTTTCCTCTGAGGTGCTCGCGCATCGCAGTTGTGCTGCCGTGGTACACCATATCAGTTTTGCAAAGGGAACAAAGGGCCATTTTATTTGTCCTCTGTTTAAAGTATTCCCATACTTTTGATAACAGTGGTCTCTGTTTTGTGATAGAATGCAACTTTCTCAATTCCCAGTATGCCATTACGCGAGATGTAATCAAACAGTGTGACGCGTTGAAGCATTTCACGCACGTTGACGTATTTTTGTAGTCGACGTAATCGATGATGTCGACGCGTTGTTGCAGCACTACCGGCCATAAATCACTACATGACATTGAATTTAAACTTTTCTTTAAAATGTCATTTTTAAAAAAAAAAACAATTAAAACATGACATTTGTTTTTTTGAACTTGACGCATTTATTTTAAAATAAGTTTCCCCTCCCCTTATTTTCCATTGGCCCATTGCTATCCAACCAGCAGAAGTAAACAATGGAACACTATATTAGTTGGCAGATTAATCAATTCTTATTATTATATTATAAGAACAATCCTTCCTCGTAACTCTAATGCAGTGGCTCGTGTTTTCACTTGTGAATAGCTAAATGATGTCTAAACATATTGTCAATACATTGTGTTGGCAAAGCTTCACTTCTTGAAATATAACAGAAAAAGATCAGAGAAGCCAAAGAAAATACATAAACAGATACATGAAATACATGAAAAACAAACATTCCTTTAATGTCTTGCTAATGTAGTTTAACCACACCCTTCTTAAAAGCCATTTAGCTACATTTTGGTTGATTCTCACTCATGTCTTTCTAAGTCTGAGATGATTGGATGCGTTTTCCCAGAGTTGCCTGCGGTGCAGGGCCACTGCAGGTCTTTGGGAAAAGAAAGAGTGCGCTTCAAGCACATCTTCGCAACAAGAGACGAGTTTCAAGGGATTCAAGGAAAATAAAGCTGCAAGTAATCTTCCTCGTTGTTTGGATGGGCAGAGTTTGCTAAACAATCCAGGATGTGGATACACAGGGGACCGTGGCTTGTGTTCTCTCTTCGTAACTTTAACACAGACCACCCAGGGCCCCCTTCAGATAAAGGTGTGGTTTACAGATAGCTCCCTGGCAGGGCTTGCAGAAACTGAGCCCAAATATACAGCATTAGTCTAGGGGAATGGTGACAGGTCTACTGAAATGTTGCCCATTTGAGGCAGAACGACGCGGAAAGGTTTTTCATCCCAAGATATGGACTTTATCCAGATGTAAACCTTAGATACAAGATGACATCTAGTTGGGCAACAACTAGTAGTTTTCATTCTTACAAAGCCACTCTGGAATTTCTGTTACCATGGGAACAACATTGAAATTAGGCTGTGTGCACTGCCAGGCGGCCTAAGGCAAAGATTTAATGACTTTAACTTCTCCTGGATCCTGGAAGCAAAACCTGATGTAACATTTATCACAAATCAGCCAATCAATCTCCTTCCTGAATTCACTGTATATGCAGGATAGATTATTAAAAACTTGTGTGGACTGTCTAGGTTGGATTAAAGTTTGTAGAAAAGTAATGAAAACTTCAACGACGACCGCTTAATAGAGATCAACTGTTCTTCCAAAAATGGAAGTTCTGTTCTTATTTACTTACCTTCATGTTATTCCAAAACTTTAGCAATTTATTTATTCCCAGAAACACAAAGGAAGTTTTGAAGAATACTCTTGCCCATTCTTTTGAAATAAAATGAAGACTGGGGCTGTGCTGAAAGAAGTTTGAAAGCTCCTTTCCCAATTAAACCCCCAAATGAACGACTAGGCCTAGTACATAAGTCAAAGTAACTCCATTTGTATCCCACAGCAGTAAGTAAATTTAAAAGGGTCATGAACAGAGAAGTCATATTTCCCTTGATCTTTTGACATATAATGGGTCACTGTAGAATAAAAACATCCTGTAAGTTTCATACAGTATATCAAAACTACTTGTTAGTTCAAAAACAGCTTTCACTGAAACCAAGCTGAAAAACGACTCATTTTGCAATCAACACATTATGACATCATAGTACAATAAAAGCCTGTCTCTGCAGGTGAAGCTCAAACATGAAGATTAAACTTTGTTTGTTTATAGTGTTGTGATACCAGTCGGTACTTAAAATTTATGAGCAGATTTTTAAACACCGCTGACTGGTCATTATCTTCACAAGCTCAACAGATATGACTGTGATTGGCTGCAATGATCATCGTTTTACACTCTTCAATGAGCACTTACACAGAAGCACACAGGACCGTTTGAGAGCCGTGTCTATCATCCAATCACATTCATATCTGTTGAGCATGTGAAGACAATGGCCAATCAGTGGTGTTTAAAAATCTGCTCAACGGAGCTCAAATGTTAACGGAAAATGGACGTTTTTAAAATTTCACTATTTGTTTGCTTGCTTTACTGTGGATTTATTTTCAAAGAACAGTTTGATGAAGGCTTTTCAAAGAGACTGAAAGTAAAAGACACAGTGCAGTCTGTAACATATCAACATTAGAAATGTCATAATTCTTGTCAGTGTCAATATCACAAAAGCTATATATAATAAATCCAGCTAAGCAAAAATGATTTAATAAAAAAAATACTGCATATTCTTCAGTGTAAATTAAACTATATATATATATATATATATATATATATATATATATATATATATATATATATATATATAATATATGGGAAATAGGAAGTTTCTGATAGCACGTGAAGACAGCAGAGAAACATTTTCTCAGCATAGAGAAGTGCATTGTTTTGTTAACTTTGTAGTTTATTATTTTGAGTCGGCCCTCTCACAATATATTGCTTTACACATCTATTCTTTTGTGCTCATAAATATTCACACAATCATGCAGCACATATCAGAAGATCTGTGATCCGGCGTAGTTAGGCTCACACTCACTGATCTATATATAACTGAACCGTACTCTGGCCCACCTCTTCCAACTGAAAGATGCCTGTTATATTGTTATAATCAAGGCTCTGGACTATGAGCATAACTTGTTTTTCTATAACAAACGATAAAACATTTTCTATAAAAAAACGTTAATAAGTTAAGATTTATAAGAAATATTTTAACTGCTACTATGTAAAAGGAATACTGCTGTAATAAAGCACCTTATTTGTTTAAAGTGTTTGGAAACCAAAGTTATTGCACTTTTGTTCATACAGCACTACTTTAAAATGAAAAAAGTGCACAAAACACTACTTTTGAACGCATTATTAGTTTTGTGCATAACAATGGGGATAATTCTGATTAATTGCAGACAATCGTGCGATTAATCGTGATAAAAAACAAAACAAAATAAATAATAGTTGCCCAGCACTAATTATAACATTATAAGTGGCCCTCAGTACGGAGCCCCGCACATGACATGCAAGAAAAAATAAATAAACTGTGCGCACGATTTACTAATTCGGTCCCTCAATGTACTAAAACATGCACAGAATAAGATTGCGTTCCCTTGATTTGCTATTGCATTCACTTGATTTGCTAAATTGTGCGCAATTTTTTTATGAAATAGTCAATCGAAGGAAAGCGGTAGTAATATTTGTATCTTTTAGTGAACAAATCCTTTAAAGTTTAGCTGAGGCTTAAAACTCCAAACCAGGTAGACCAGATAGAATCCACAACAATTATAGTTGCAGTCATCACGCATAAAGACATAAACATATCTGCAGGATTTCTAAGGAAATGCAGAAGTAGCTTAGCCTGGATAATGACACAGAAAGCAAACAAACGAGCGAGCCAATGCATATTTGGAGTTAACCACCCCAAGTCTCCATGATACCATTCTACTTGGAGCAAGCTGATGATCTAATAAGTCAAAGAAAGAAAATGGCATCTGTTTGTGTACCTATCACAGTCAATGTTTGTGGAGCTTGACAGATCCAGCTAAAAGTCTTCACAAAAGAGGCAAATTACGAGCATTTTGGACCTGGCTTTGAAACAAACATCAGTTTGACGCGAAGCGGGATAAGGCTGTGGATCAGCACTCTAAACCAGAGCTATCATAGCCACTCAAGGCTGGAATTTCCTCAGGCACTGGCCAGAATAAGATGGCTACCAGATGCCAGCTATTCACTGAGCTCTTGGCTGGTTTCCCAGGAGAATTGCAGCCTCAGCCAGTTCTGCTTGAAGGTAGACTGTGCGTGAACACTTACGCTCACTTTACTCAACACAGGATTAAACAAAAAGGACAAAACCATCCTCAGCTGATGGATTGCCTAGTTCTGCGGTTCCAAACATGGCCTGAAGACTTGATTACAACTTGGTATGGCACAAACATTCACTTGGAAGCAGTGCCTTTCATGGATCGGTTTCTCGTGAAGAACACCAGTCATTTACCTCGTACAAGAGGTTTCCGTATACCGCAATCTTGAGTCATGGTTACAAGCAAACTTGGAAACGTCCATTGACCCAACAACTTCGGAAAGCCGCTACCTGCTCTTCGAAAGCAGACCGAAGATTTCGAAGATCCGTCAAGCACGAGGACCTCATTGACAATGACAGCTCAACACCAGCCTGGGTTGCTTAGCGTTTAAAATGGCGCCACAGTCCCGCTGCATGTAATTATGGAGGCCGAACGGGCCAAAGCTCACTTCGACGAGCTACCACATCATGAACGGCGCAAACTCCACAAGGCCAACATGTCATTTCAGCAAACGAGCGAAAGCAAATAAATGTCAGACGACACTAAGCCCAGACCAGCAGCCTGTTTCTTGAGTCCCGGATCTGGCATGAGGAATATGGGACTGGATTTGCAGAGTCTCGTGTCTGATTTCAATGCCCAATCAGTGCCAAATGAGTCATGGGGAGTATAAAGCCCAGGAGTGAATTGTGAAGTGCTCCGGATAGCTTGTTGAACATTCTCTAGTGTCATTTATCAAACGGGTGACAGTCCCAGACCGGTTGAAATTGACACAACTCCCTGCAGAGGTGACACTGTTTGACCCGGTGCACGTGATGAAGAAAAGGTCTCACCAACAACTGAAGAGGATCTGTCGGTAAAGGTTTGCTGAGTATCAAACAGCATGACAGATAGGGTATCAGATTTTGCCTGCAGGTATATGTATTTGTATATGGTTCCCAAACAGAGGGTAGCACGCCAGAAGATAAAGTACTTTCATTGTGCCTATGACTCACACCTGCTGGGAAGCGGCACACATATTCTGTTACCACTGTTCCAACATGCTTGGCTCATAGAGAGCCGGTCTTCGGCATGAGGGGGGAAAAAAATCTACAGCATCCAGACAAGAACATTGCTGCACAATCGAACCCTCTGCAAACAGAACTTTGTTTGACTATCCTTACTGATAGAAGTCATATGTCTACCGAACATTTATTCTTGTAATGTGTACATAGTGAGGCCATTCCTCAAACAGATCACAACCATTTGTAACTCCTTATTAAATCTGAGTGGCAGCGAGAGAACTTCAGAGATAAAAGGCTTTAGCGGAATCAAAGCGATTTGCCATGACAGGCCCGAGCCATGAGAATTTTACCGCCTAAAATCAAACTGCCAACACTTATGCAGTAATTAGAGCCCTTCTGTCTCTTGATGTTAAAAGACAAATTCTTGAAGAAGAAAAAAAATCTCACTCTTTTTAATGGATGGATAATATGCATTTTTATTGCAACTTTGATGAGTCTATTGTTTTGCTATTTTTTAAGAATGTTGGTCCCCAGCCAGATTCTCAAACACTCTATAAAAGAATAAAGCTTTAAAAACATATTAACTCAAAACAAGAAAACTAAAAACACATCTCTTCCATGTACACTTGCACTGTCTATTATATTTCTGTTTTATCTACTTGTTTTATTTATACACTTGCACTCTCTATTATCCGTATATAATGTATATAATTCTAATCTACTACTTGTTTACTTTTATTATTATTATAATTATAAAAATGGACCCTAACATCAGCGTTCTCTAATATTTTTCTACTCTACTACTTTTTTTTTTTTTTTATAAAAATGTACCCTCTAACACTTGTATTCTATATTTTTTTTTCTATTCTATATCTAACTAATTGATTAATTTTTATTTATTATAATAGTGTTCTCTATTCTACTTTTCTTTTACTTTACTTTACTTTTCTTATTTTTTATTTATTATAAAAAAAACACCTTGCAATTATTACTGCATTAGACTAACTGAGACTTGCCACAGCATTTTATTTCTCTGTTGTTGATTTTGATTGCTTCTATTGTCCTGATTTGTAAGTCACTTTGGATAAAAGCCTCTGCTAAATGTAAACTGTAATGTTAAAAAAGAAATATTTCTTTTTTTATTACATTTCTTTTTTTTTAATTTAAAATGTTATAATTATTATCATTGTTGTTGTTTAATAATTAATATATGTTTAGATGATCACATTTCTAGCAGACCAGTGAAGTGAACGTTTGAAAACTGTACATTTTGTTTATTTTAAGATTTTTAGATTTTGATCTGATAGTACGAAAACGTTTCAGTTTTTAATCGTTTTAAATCAGAATTTCTTTAGTATAAGTATAAAATTAGGAAACTTGTTGCATTACCAAGTCCAATGTGTTTTACATCAATAATTAAAAAAAATGTCACTATCAACACATGCTATAACAAACTCTCCTTGCAGGCTGATTAAGGCTTTATTTCTAGACATGTCATAATAAGTGCTACTCGGGCCAATATTAGCCATTGTATTGCCTTTTGAGAAAAAGTATCATGGAAAGCATATTAATTGTGAAACTTAAACATATTAGGCATTACATTAGCAGAGTGCCTCCAGATACCACTTTTGGGAAAAGATCTGCCTCTCATTAAAAACCATTTAGGCTTAATATAAAATGGAGAAAGATGAAATACACTATACAATGTGCGGCTAGTTGACAACAAACTAAATGGAGCATGTTGGGTCTATTTCAACCACTAAATGTTTTACAGATTTGAACCTCCTTACAAAATAACAACCATTACATTAAAGATTGTTGTTTTCAACCAAACTGAATTCAAAGATGAATGGATGGTTTGTGAGAATAAACCCCATTATTAAAAACTGGCAGTTTGAGGCTTTTAGTTTATGTCAGTTAGCTGTGAAGCCATCTATAAAGTGAGATACAGAACAATCAGTCCAGATTGCGCAATGTAAATGTCAGATGGAAATGTTTTCAGGTGACCATCAAGCACATATGGACAAACCTCATGTCTGATGCCATTCTGTGGTTTCCAAGGAAAGGGCATGTGGATCGTTTCACTAGAGAAAAACTAAATGTGTACTGAGAGAACGACAACAAAAACAAAACAAAACAAAAAAGTTACTTTTAATATTCAAAACACAAGAATAAATGCACTTCTTGCGCAACATGCCATGTCCTGCATTGCACCGAGGGGACATCAAAGACCAGGACTAGGGGCCTCTATTTCAATATAATTACTGCATTTGCCAATTGCAGGGCTTCACCAGGCCTTGACACTTTCAACTCATAAACAAATCCCTAACGAACTTGAACTCTTCTGCAATGACTCACAGTGCCCTCGCATTACAGTTTCATGGAAAAAGACCTAAGCTTGAGCAAATACATATGAAAACTTTTAGGCAGCCTAAGCACAGTGTATGAAACCCCATCTAGGGCCTCAAGCAAGCGAAGTATTGGAGCAGCCAAGAGCCAACACACCATCAGTGTGCCAGCGAGACAGTCGACCACGTCCCCTACGCTGGGGCCCTTTTTCCGATAGAACAAAGAGCACTCAAGTCTAATTTGAAATTGATTACAGCCTCTCATAATGTGTGCTGAAATATGCGTTGGAGACGAGTGTACTGAATGAGGAACAGAACTTGGCGAGTCAGAAAACCAGAGAGGATTCAGTTAAAGAGTGGAGAGAGGGGTTGGAGCCGCACATTCCACCGCCAAACTAACATCACAGGCGTATCACTTTCCTGCATTTAAAGGCTTTTTTTAAACATTTTTTTCCCCATGATTGCATTCCGCTTCTAGTATTTACTGTATATAAATGTTTGAGTCCTGAGGAATGCACATCTGGGAAGATGTTCTCCATGTAGGGTTCAGATTCTTGAGAAGATGATGTTCCTAATACCTGGCTAAAAACCAGGCCTGTAGTGGTAACTTAAGAGAGTTTTAACAGTTTGGACTGTGCAACCATGTACAGCTGATCCAAGGTTAAAATACACAGAGAGATTGACTGGAGACACTGTTCCCAAACAATTTAAAGACATTTCCAAAATATAAGAAGCATTGACTGTCTCACTGTTTTATATATAGATATTCAAACTATTATGATTAAAGTCCACTATAACTGACATGCTGTTGTGCTTATGAAAACACATTGGTGTAAAGAAGAGTAGGAGAAAGCAGGAACAAGTGTAACTCTTCCTTTTTTCAGTAACTTTTTGGTATGTATTTCTGATTACAGGTTGTTTCTCTGTAGTCTCATATAACTTAAAATATAGGGCTGGACGATTAATCGAAAAGTAATCGAAACCGAAATGTAGAACCTCTAACCAATGTAATTTTCCCATGTCGGTTATTTCGATTATTTCCTGTTAATACTTCCCCCTTAAAACACATAGTGATGACGCGTGAGCCTTGAGTCTTCACTGAACTTTGTCAGTTGTATTTGTTTTATGGTTTGGACGTTCAAGCGATTAGACAATCGGATGTGTACTATTATTAGGGGTGTCACGATTTCGATTTTAAATCGAAATCGATCGAAATTAAGTCACAGTCTCGAACTTCGAATTAAAAAATGGAATCGTCGATGCTGCCACGCCCCCATGTTGTATGACGGCAAATCAATGACAAAAATAACCGAGCATTCAACTGATGCTGGCGCGCGCGCTATATGGCTTCCGCGAGAGGAAAACTGAATCGGATGTGAAGAAACGGGAGCCCGCGAGCTCATTTCAAACTCTCTCGCGCGCGTGACATGTACTCTGCGCGCAATACAAGCCCTCGGGCGCGCATGCGCATTCCCCACATCCTCGCGCTCGATCATCTCACCTCTGCTCGCGCGAACAATTTTATTTTTGTCAGTCGTGGGGCGGGGCTTGCTGTTTTAGTTGTTATCTCAAATGTCATTGGTTATTCCCCTTTTCCTAAAGTCAGTATTCGACGCCTGTTAGAAAATGAGTAATAATTCACTTGACTTGACCCATGACTTCATCAGTGGACCAGATACATGCGAGTAATCATTTATTTTGCTTGTTTAATTTATTTTTGTCTTTAATGTAATTTAATGCATTGTTTATAGAGTAGATCTTTTGTAGATACTTGATTAACTGGAATTCTTCTGATTGCTAGTGATTGCAGTCTTGTAATAAGAGAAACACATATTTTACAGACTGTAATGATGCACACACACAAACACACACACACACACACACACACACAAATACTGTACATACACACATACTGTACATACATACATATACATATATATATATATATATATATATATATATATATATATATATATATATATAAATCTAAATGAATGACAGTGAAGTGTTTAACAAGCGTTTTATCTTTAATCTTTTAAATTACGATACATCGTAATATTTGAAGGTTAGTTTAGTCATTTTTTATTGTTTTTGTTTGTTTTGTTATGAACTTGAATGTCATCTTTTGTGACTGCACTTACAAAAGAGAAACTGGATGGCAGTTTATTTTAAGTTTTCAATTGACTAAAGATATAAGTTATTGTTACATTATGTTGTTAATAAAAGTTTTAAATTTGACAGTGTAATGTGGTACATTGCAAACAAAGGTCAGATATTATATTACATAAAAGTCTAGTTTGAAAAATGACAATCTGTGCTTTAAAGAGAATAAATGTAAAAATCGAGAATCGAATCGAACCGTGACCTTAGAATCGAAAATGCAATCGAATCGAGGATTTGGAGAATCGTGACACCCCTAACTATTATATCGATCGACCATGTTTGCGCAGCTGCATTATGGCACGAAAACTCATAGCTGTGAAGATCGTGCGCACAGAAGAACACAGTTGTCAGCGCTGTCATGTGATTTATCACTAAAGTATTTTAGAATCTCAAAACCTATTATAGCATATTTTTCTACGTTTGAAGGAACTAGGCTATTTACAACCCCCAGCTTCACAATAATATAGAGACGGTATGACTAATTCACACACGTAATCACTCGTTCTGGTACTGTTTACCTTTAATCTTTATTTATCTCTTACGCCGAGCAATAATATGTAAGAAATGTTACGAACATAGATAAAATAACTGCTGATAGTGAGCTAAGATCGTTCTTTCAATAGGAAAAAATATCCCATCTTTAATAGTCGATCTCAACCATCTGGCTGAGGCCAGTCTAAAAAGACGCTCAGGACAGGTGACAGAATGCTGCTGCGTGTCGACACGAAAGCATATCATTTTCACGTGTTATTAAGGCTTGCCACTTGCAAATGTAACCATTCAAAAGACTTTAAAGCATTCAAACACAAGACGCAGAAAAGCTGAACTGAGAAGCTGTTACTCGCGCGCTGAGCTCGGTGCGCACGCGGAGAGAAAGAGCCGTGCCTCACAGACAGCAACTCCTTTAAGTTCCTCCTGCACCTCAACGAACAAAAAAAATTGCAGTTTAAACAAACATAAAAGGATGTGTAAGAGCCCACTTCAGCACCGCGGTGTTCTGCTGTTAGGGCTCACGCATAGAGAGGCTCTTGCTCTTGTACCGACAAATTCATAAAAAATATGTGAAAATACCCATCTTGGATAGTATGTTCGAAAAAACTGTCAGTTATGTCTTAAGTTAAAGTAAACAGTTCTTTAAGAAATAAATTGTATGTGTATTATATTGGATGCATTCATTGTCTCTTAAAGTGAACCCGCCTTAAGTGACCGCGGCTTGGGCTCCGCGTTGCATTCTGGGACGTGGCGGGCATGTTGATGAACAAATAAACAGGACGATCATACAAATTAAACACTTTCAAACAGGGCCCACTGGTACAACCTGAACAGGGGCCCCGCAAACTCCAACTATGGCCCTAAGTGTAAGTGAACTATGAGGGCAAAAAAACTAAACAGAAACAAAATAATCGTCCATTAATCGTAATCAATGTAAAATGTTCAATTAATCGAGGTTTTGACTTTAGGCCATAATCGTCCAGCCCTAACTTAAAATCTTAAAGTTAAGCTACATTTCTCCAAATCTGATGAAGAAATAAGCTCATCTACATCTTGGTTGGCCTGAGGTTGATGTCTATTAGACATTAAAATGCATTAAAATCTGAACTTCATGAAAGAATTAACAAAAATAAAGAGAAAAAAAGTCACAGAAGTTTAAGTTTACTGTAAATAAAAATTGAATGTACTATTTTGCCTTTTATAATAAATATTATAATACATATTAATGAGTATTTTGGAATCTAAAATGAAAATCTACACACACACAAAAAGTTAAAAACAAAAAACAAAGCCATATTTCTAATTAGTTATGTTCCAAATTTGAAGTTGATGTAAAAAAAAAAAAAAAAAAAAAAAAAAAAGAGGTTCAATGTGACACTGACACAGTTAATGTTTGGACACAACATTTCCCATAGCATACTATTGCCAATACAGTTACTTCGTTGATAGATGATTAGATAAATATAAATTAAAATAGATTAAAAGTACAATGCAATGCAAAAAAATAAAATAATAATAATAATTAAAAATAAATAAAATAACGTTAAACATTTTTTATGATAAAGAAGATATTTACTTAAAAATGTTTCTAAAATGTTTAATCTTTAAAAGTTTTTTTTTCTTTTTCATTTTTTATTTTATTTTATTATAATACTCCAGTAAATGTAACCGTCTTGAAAAGCTACAGGATAAACGTACGTAGTAAGCTACACAAGTTAGTAGCCTACGTTCCTCTATTCTGTACATACTGTACATAAAACATCATTGCGTATTCAACAGGTTCCAAGCTGCTAGAAGCGACGTTATTTCAGTTTTCCAAATGTGAAGACTGAAAACATGTAGTTTTTAACATGATAAACTGTTTATCTTCCCTACAGCGGACAGATTTCCAAGCGCAGCTCCCAGAACTCAGTTATATGATCTCCCTTGAGTCGCCAAAACTTTCCTCTCGCTTTCACTATGATGCCATTACTAATACATTTAACCCTTTTCCCAAACTGCAACTCTTCAAGTGTTTCTTGTCAATCCTTACCTTACTTTTCTTCAAACATTAAACGAGCATTTTGACGCGGTTTCTCTCCATCGCCTTGGCTGCGCGTCACCTTCGTAGTAAAGTCAGAGGATTTCTCTGCGCCTTCCCTCCGCGGCTCCCATTGGACGAGAGCTCTGTCAGTACTCACGCGCTCGCGCCAGCGTTTCCTGTCGCAGAACAGTCCTGGGCGGTGTTTCCATGCCATTCTACCATTCCTAATGCACTGCTTTTCAAGTATGAGCCGTGTCTTCTGCAAAGTATTTTCGGTATCAGTCCCCTGATGATGCCTGATTACCTAATTGAAAATTAGCAACGTTTTCCCCCTCCTCCAAAAACTGTTGCCTCCAAACCAAACGCCGGTGCATTCAACACAAATCAAATCAAATCAAATACGATCAAGTATAATATAAAATAAAGTAAATTGAACTGTTAAAATAAAATAAAATAAAACCTAATTCCACATCTGGCAGGTGCTTTTATACAATGTAATCCTGTATTAATTATTTGATTATAAAAGCAGCAACATTGTTGTAATTTCATGGATTTTATATATATATATATATATATGTGTGTGTGTGTGTGTGTGTGTGTGTGTGTGTGTGTGTGTGTGTGTGTGTGTGCGTGTGTGTGTTTGTGCGTGTGTGTGTGTGCGTGTGTGTGTGTGTGTGTGTGTGTGTGTGTGTGTGTGTGTGTGTGTGTGTGTGTGATTCACCACTATGGAAGCAATACATGATGAGTATTGCTATGACTCATGAACAATGTTGAGCAATTATTTGAAAGTGTTTCAGCAGTGATATTAATTGTTTGCAGATACATTAAATGTATTTGCACACACATGTTCCAATGTAAATTATAGCTCAATGCTAAAATCATTTTCCCAATCAGATCCTACATTAAGTATTTATTGTTTTGGCTTGTTTTTACATTTTTGTCAACATTACCATAAGGATTTGTGTGGGTTTGTACACTATAATCTTAAGGTTGCATTTTAGATCGACGTTTGTATACACAAGGTCTTGTACACAGGATCTCACCGGAGTCATTTCCCACAATCTGACAAGAAACAATCATAAAAGCAGGTCAGTCTGTATCCATTTTTAGCCGTGAACATATTTATTCAGGATTTGTTTTACATAATGCACTTTCACAACATTGCAGAAATGAAACTATGATGTTACCATCACATTTTTGTTTTAGGAAACTCGTTCTATACCAGCAATAACATGTAGGAGTTAAGCTTGAATAAAAGTAGATTAGATATTATTAGATATGTCATTATGGCATTACTGTTGTATTTTTATATCCTTTAAGTTCCTGATTCAATTTGCTGAGAAGTAAACGTGTCATACGTCAGAAAACGTGTTTCCTGTCAGACTCCTGTGTATGAACTTGTTCAGTCGGTTTGCCCAAACGCTCTTCCAGTCACAGCTGAAAGATGGATAAATAATTTAATGCATTGTTTGGCAGTTGTGATAAATGTGCTGTTAATTCCACATATTTGCCATTGTAAGCTAGGCTTGTTTTTTTTTTCTGGGTAAAATGTTACGTGGCCTTGTTTTATTTTGGTGTTTTCGCTGTTTTAAAAGCATGACATTCCGAATATGCTATTTTTAATATATCAAAAATAAAACATTCATTGTATTAATTCAATCACTGTAGTTTATTGTTTTTGTTGTAAATACGTTATATTTATATTCTGAGGTTTGTTCAGTTTTAATCAGCTCTTGTTTTGAATCAAATCCATGATCTTGGCATCGTTATGCTCTTGTTTGAGTGACATTTAACTTTTGGTACGGTTTCTGAAATGTGAAACTTTTGATAAAGGCATCGCATGTGTTCATTTCTCAGAGGTGTCACCGCAGTGACAATAATGCAGTATTGATGATGGTGCTTAAGTGTAATCCACAGATAATTAATCTGGCAAGTTGTTGTGCCAGAAACACCCAGATGTGATGAACAGCTGTCACTTCCTGTTATGCGTCATGTGCTTTATTCTCTATGCAACTTTGTTTCATCATATCGTCATTCAGTCATAGCCGTTTGCATGCTGTCATTCTCTGCAAATTAGTGTCAGGTCTGCAATTTCTTCTTCTTTTTTTGTTTCACTATACAAAGCATCATAACCTCAAATACAAATAGTACCTCATAAAACATTATTTCATAATGATATATAAGTTAAGTACCATAACATTACACATCAGTAAGAACTGCTGTATCATGGTGAACATAAAAACATACAAAATAGGCCTACCTTTGCATACCAGCGTTAAACAAATTAATAGGGGTGCTAAGAGATTTTAGTCTTTTAGTCTTAGAATACCCCGGTCATCCTTTATACGGTGTAAAGTAACCAGCTATGACTTTCAATACATCATTTTTATGCATTATGTTCTTTTTCTGTGTCTATAGTGTACAAATAAAAATAAGGGATGCATACAAAACTGTTAGTTTGTGGAGTGAGCTATCTAGGTCCCTTGTTTGTTTGCTGGCTGCATTATACAATCTAATGGCTATCCTTTAATCAACTATAGAAAACAACAGGAGGGGGAAAAAAATCAGTGAACAGCTTTGATCATGATGAACGCACAAAACACTGATTGTTGAAATTACTAAGGCATGTCCTTATTATTTTCAAAAGTACAGTCAATAAGAAGAATTACCAAAATGATACTATAGTAGCCCATAACGTGTCATTCTTCCAAATAAACTGTTACATCACTTATTATTAAAGTGTTCATGTCTTCATTTATTCCAAGAAGGTTCCTCCTCCTCAAGCAAATATTTTTGTTTTCCCAGTTCAGAAGTACAGTGGCAGAAACGGTTGGTGGATAATAATCATCTAAAACCTTTAATCTGTTAAACCACAGAGTGGAGGAGAAGGGAATGAATATTTTCCCGTTTTAAACACTGGAGCATGTTTCATCTTGACAATAGAAGCAAGTCGCTGGAGCACAGGTGAGTTTTATATGGAGCGAGTGGATACTTCATAGCAGTGTATCAAAATTCAGATGATTCGATTTTGTCTTTAACTTTTCCAGTACTGCATTTCCGAAATGACATTTGCAGTCTGTAATCTGAGCAAGAAAACCAGATGCAGCAGATGTCTCGCCACATCAACATGCCCACAAATATGCTACCCAATATATTAATCTTCAAATGATGCTGTGGCCTTTAAATGAAAACCTCAGACATCACAAAAGCTGTCGGCTAATCTTGTATTATTTACAACTGAACATTTCAGTCTCCTTTTCATAGAACAGAACAACACAATATGTTTCTTTGAAAGTATATCAGAATCTGCAGTCAGGCCTGTTTCGTTTTATTTAGGCCTGATCTTACAATGGCTGACAATTATTAGGCAATTAACCATTTGAATGTCCAACTATGATTGTTCCAATCAAATTTAGTCACATTCACATGGGAGACTTGAAGTGTTTAGTTTATAGTTTCAGTTTTCTGAATCTGAGAGGGATTTACTTACAACTGTTTGGCGACATCTTCTGGAAAATCTTATAAAACACTATCTAGCCTACTAACATCTCAAATTAAAGGATTCAACTCATCCAACACTCTTTTCTATATTTCTATCAGCGCTGGGTTTTGTCTTTTAAAGTATCCCTTTATGCTGTGAGAAATTAATGTAAACAATTCAGTATGGTCTGCATAAGAAGCCTAGAATTAACGGTGAGGTATCACTCCTAAATGCTGTACGCTGTATCTATCTATCTCTCCATCCATCCATCAATCCACCTATCTATCATCTGCTGTGGGCAGCCACATAGAGTCAGGTCCATATATATTTGAATACAAAGGCACATTTTTTGTTATTTTAGCTTCTGACCAAAACATATTTAAGTTACAGTTACAAGGCTCGAGATTGCAACCATTGTGGTTGCATACAGTATGCTCCCAAAATTTAATCTGTGCAACCTCAAAGTATGTTTGGGAGTATTTGTGCGAGTTCATATAATTGTTGTCATGCGATCTGTTTTCATTTCTCTAAAATAATTCAGAGTATGTGCTTTCTGAGTGTTGATACGGTGATCTGTCTACCGTTGTATGAAACGTTAGGCTGCATAACCAATTAAACTTCATCTCTACATTATTAACTTTAATGCAGATTTTAGATTTGGTTAATATTAGCTGACAATCACCCAGTCACTGCTTTCCGCTGTCAGGTGACAGGGAGCGAACTACTGAGGGGAATGTAAAGGGCTGAAGAAAAGAGAGAAAAAAAGAAACACTTGACAGATTTCTTTTGTGAACCACCTACAGTAAAGTTACACATAATGGTGCTGGTAACAGAGATCACGAGATTAATGTTGATCCACCAGCCAAATACGGCATACAGTTTTCAGAGAGAGTGGTTCCTCTTCAGGAACTCGTGCTGCATTGAGCGTTTTGGGGAACGCCTTTGGCGAGACCGACTCTTAATATTGTGTGGAATCTGTCCAATGGAAGGGCGTGACATCACGGCTAAGAGTAAGGCTAAGACTAATAAGCATGTGAGGGGCGATTCTAAATCGCATTATAGATTTTGCGTTCCTCCCTGCCCTCGCTACTTTATGAGCAGGGATACACACAGTCTATGCGTGGTTTGCCAGGGATCAAAGCACGCTGAATCGGCTCTCGAGGGGGCCGACTGTCTGCACTGTGACGATTGCCAATGCGGCCGCTTCAATCCCGGAGGGCTCTCTTCGAGGAGGGAGCCTTCACCAGCGTTCCCCGCGGTGCTGGCCCCACTTCTTCTGAGGCAGAGCGGCCGCTGCACTTGTGGGGTTCGAAGGTGGATCTGGCAGAGGGAATGGAGATGGGCCAGTCCTTATTTCCTTCTTCATCTGCCAGATCCAGTGCCGAACCCTGGGTTCGGAAGCACGATTGGTGGTTTCTTCCCCCCAGGGTGAGGGATCAACTCTTCACCTCTCTTCCTTCGAGGAGGTTGATGTGGAGACTGTTAGTGGGGATTCGCCACCCCTGTCACCCCAATATGAGGAGCTGTTGGAGGTGGTTACTAACGCAGTAGATAGATTAAAAATCAACTGGCCTGCCGAGAAACATTCTGAGCTGCAGAAAAGCAAGCTAGATGAACGTTTTCTGCGGCCGAAGCAACCACCTCCACGCAGGAGCCTTCCTTTCTTTCCCGATCTCCATGATGAAATCGCGAGATCGTGGAACCATCCTTATTCTACCCGCCTCTTCGGCCCCGATTCACTATATTATGGCAACGTGATGGGGCTTGGAGAGCGGGATTATAGAGCAATGCCACGGGTCGAACAAACGCTCTTGGTCTATCTGTCTCCCGGTTTGGCATCGTCTCTAAAGGCTCCTGCATTGTCCACTCATGCTCCCCCACGCTGGGACCGAGGGCCTCAGGGACGCTCTGAGTCGGGGACTTCCAGGCCCAAAGCAGATATTTGGGCAATCATTGAGGCCAGGAAGTCCTCGACAAATAAATCCTGACGCCAGAGGCTCAGGGATACAGAGGGCAGCCCCTGCTGGGGTAGAGCGCGGTCCACCTCACTATACGGTGCTCGTCTCACCTCAGGATTGTCTGCCAACCCTGCCAGAGTTTCAGGGAGCAGCGGCTTCCAGCGAGCGCAGTTCTCAGTTATTTCCACCCGTGAGCGTAGCAGAGCTGAGGCACTCGTCGCCCCTTCGGGGGCCCCCAGCAGGCTCTGGTTATGGAACGAGAAGTGAATACCCTATTGTGTATCCAACGTGATACCTTTTGGCCTGCTGTACATGAGACCCCTACAGTGGTGGCTCAAGTCCAAGGGCTTTTCCCAGAGGGGGAATCCACTTCGAGTTATCACGGTCACCTTAGACATGTGGAAGAGACCGTGGTTCTTGAATCAGGGCCCGGTGCTGGGAGCTCTTTGTCGCCATGTAACGCTAGCGACAGATGCATCCCTCACAAGTTCGGGTGCGGTCATGAGTGGCAACCCTGCCCGCGGTCTGTGGAGCGGTCACCATCTGACATGGCATATCAATTGTCTAGAGATGCTAGCGGTGTATCGAGCATTAAAACATTTCCTCCCAGACCTGAGAGGTCACCATGTGTTGGTGCGCACCGACAACACATCGGTGGTCTCTTATATCAATCACGTTCACGCCCCTTGTACAAGTTGGCACAGATCCTTCTGTGGTCCCAGGGCAAACTCCTCTTGCTCAGAGCACTGCATATTCCTAATAGATTGAATGTTGGAGCAGACATACTTTCGAGACAGGGGCCAAGGCCCGGGAATGGAGGCTTCACCCTGAGGTGGTGAAGCAGATATGGAAAGTGTTTGGCAAAGCTCAGGTGGACCTCTTTGCGACTCAGGATACATGCAGTGCCCCCTCTGGTTCTCTCTAGTTCATCCAGCTCCTCTGGGATTGGTCAAGGCTCACTCTACTCGTGGTATGGGGGCCTCTAAGGCCTTGTCAGCAGGTGTGTCCATCTTGGACATCTGCAACGCTGCAGGATGGTACGCTGCGGGACGCACGCCCTTCAACTGGACAGATTGCACAAGATATTCAGAGTCGGTCTCGCCAAAGGCGTTCCCCAAAGCGTTCGACGCAGTGACTCATTCCTTCGAGGAACTAGGGTTACATTTGTAACCTTGGGACGTCTTTGGTTAGTGCTCCTAAAATTTTGCTGGTGTTCCTAACTTTATGAAGTTGGGAGCACCAGTTCTACCAAGTAAACAAGTTAATTTTGAGCCCTGAGTTATATAATGAATATGGGCTTAAAGTGCACATTCTGAGCTTAAGAGCTACCCTCTTAATTTGAGGGTAGCAGGTCAGATGTGGACTATTACTTCATTGTTTCTTCATCATTTAAGCAGGTAAAAGATCTTGAGCTGATCCTAAGTGTGCCATTTTCGTTTGGAATCATGTGGCCAAATTAGTTCTCCATACAAGTTAAACACAATTATTAGGCTTTAAAATCAAATCAAATCCATCAGAGAGCAGGAACATTGGGATTGGCCAAATCAACAGCTGGTACATTCTGAGAAAAAGGAACGCACTGGTGAACTCAGCAACATAAAAAGCCCAGACATCCACGAGAACAACAGGGATGGAAGATTGAGAATCCTCCTCTCCATGGTAAAGAAAAACCCTTTCACAACATCCAGTCAAGAGAAGAACACTCTCCAAGAGACAGATGCGTCACTGTCAAAGTTTGCAATCAAGAGAAGACTTCACCAGCGCAAATACAGAGGCTTCACCACAAGCTGCACACAAGGCATCAAAAAAAGTCAAACCAATTCAGGAAAAGCATCCTTGGACAGCTGAAATTAAGATCAACCTGTACCAGAATGATGGGAAGATGAAATATGGAGAAGGCTTGGAATAGCTCATGATCCAAAGCATACATCATCATCTGTGAAACATGGAGCAGTGTGGTGCATGAGCATGCATGGCTTCTAGTGGCAGTCGGTCACTGGTGTTTAGTGATGATGACTGAGGACAGAAACAGCCGGATGAACTCTAGTGATATACTGTCTGTCCAAATTCAGTCAAATGCAGCAAAGTTGATTAGGTGGTGCTTCATAGTACAAATAGACCATGACCCAAAAGCAAAACATACAGCAAAAGGAATCCAGGAGTTTTTGAAGATAAAAAAAAGTGGAATATCAATCCAAATAAAGTGGAAAGTCAATCTCCTGATCTCAACCCGATCAATCTGCATTTCACTCACTGAAGGCAGAAAGAGCCACAAACAAACAACAAGTGAAGCCAGCTGCAGTAAAGGCCTGGAAAAGCATCACAATAAAGGAAACCCAGTCTTTGCTGATGTCCATGAGATCCAGACTTAAGGCAGTTGGCAGTAAACGTTTGATTTATATATATTTTTTTCAATTACATGTAAGTCCCTGCAAATGGGGGGACTGTGTATACAAATTAGTGTAACTCCTAAGAATGTTATGTTATATTTTTGAATTGAATATTGAAGCTTAAAGTCTGCACTTCAATTTCATCGTGATTGTTTCATTTTAATTCTATTCTTGTGGCACACAGAGCCAAAATTATGAAAATTATCAGTGTCAATATATATATGGACCTAACTCTATGCTGTTGATGCCATACATTGTATAGGAGATAAATGTTCCAAGATAAGGCATTTTCAGTGTGTGTCCAGCAGGTGTCAGTCTCCACCTAAAGAATGGGATGAAGCAGCTTTTATTAGGTACTAACTAAGACATGTTTGGATAGAGGAGACAGTGTAACTGTGACAGTAAAATTTTATGGTGGCTGCTTCAGATGAGTGGCACACTTTTATGCGGGGGCAGACAAGTAGAGTAAAACACACAACTAATAAAGAGCAATAAGCCATGCCCGAAGACCAAAGTCAAAGACAAAAACATTCTAACAATGCAAAAAGATCAGTAGTTTATTAGAGATTTATTTTGTTGAATCAGACCAACCGTGAAATTATAGTGACTTTAGTGACACTAGGGTTCAGATCTGAAAATGCTCTTTAAAACATTCTCGGATTCACGGAGCATTCAGTACTGATGCCATTAAAGCAAAGCAATATACCAAATATTAAGAAGTTCTGTATGAATTTATGAACTGTTATTTATTTGTTTGTTGTTTGTAAAAATTATATTACAGTGTTACATATATAATTCATAATTCATTATATATATATATATATATATATATATATATATATATATATATATATATAGCTTTGAGCCAGTGCATTTTAAGTTCTGATATGTTGAGCAGTAATTATGGGGTGTCTACGATACGTGATTTAAATGTCTTAATTTAAAAGGTGAAAAGCTGTGTCTCACTAACTTCTCTAATGGCCACATCAGCTGTTATTTGCTGGATAATGGGCCAGCAATCAAAGTTAATCAAGCACGCTGCCTCGTCTGTCATATAATTGCACAGCATATTATCCATTTTGAGGCATCGTCTAATGCTGCTGACAGATGCATGAACAGTTCACTCCATCTGCGGTCAGTCTTACTGGACTTTCTCAGGAAAAGCTCACCTAAAAATGATATTCTGTAATTATTTACTCACCTCCATGTCATGCCAGACCCATATGCTAATTTTATTTTCCATATGGTTGCATTTTATATTTGGTTTTGACATGCAGTGTTTTCACCGTACTTTCTCCGTACTTCAGCACTCAACAGACGTGAACGGTCATCGCATGGAAGAATAAAACTTTATGACGATTCTTTAAAATAATGCTGGTGCATCAAATGAGACAAGGGAGACGGAGCCTTCTCAAAAATATATAAAAAAGAAGAAAAAATCCCAGACCAGTTTTAATCATATAAATGAATGAAAGAATAAATAAATAAATAAACTTTAAATATTTAACATTTTTAATTATAGTTTTGTGCCTGGCCAATGAAATATTTAATAATTTGAATATATAAAATATGGTTTGATAAATATTAGCAGCCTCCATTGAAATGTAAAATCAGAACTGCTTCAAAACATCTAAGTTCCTGTTTGGAAAAAGATGAGGGTGAAAATACTGCAATAATTTGGATCGTTTGGATGAACTCCTTTAAAATCCCAGACAGTTCCTGCAGATTCCAGGTTGATGTACTTAACAGAATAGCGGTTGTATGCCTGTCACTTCAGTAACGTAACGGTGTGTTTTCTGTTTTCTGCCAACACGTGCAGTTTGGGGTTTGAGTGTGGCTGCTGGTATTTGTGTCTTGGCCCTTGACAGTGACCGTGAATCAGGCACACCTTAAACTTTACAGAAGAGTGCTATATCCTCCCCTGACAGCGGCTCTTTTTTTGCCAAGTCATAAAAGTGCCAGTCATGGTGCGCCTGGCCGGTGGGGAGTCTTTGAAGACTGTCACGGGACACCCTGCAGCCCTCCCCGCCTGTGAAGTGTCGGGCTTCACCACGGCCCCTTGAGCGCCGTCTCCGCTCTGGTACCAGATACAAACATCACAGCCATGAGTCGGTCCGCTCTGACAGGACTGGGAATGCCAAACGCGGTTCATGCTGATGGAGTGGACCGTAAATCAGTCTCAGGAAGACGAAATGGAGGAAACTGGCCTTTTCTAGTTAGTTGTCTGGCCCATTTCCCCCGCTAACCTCATGACCCCGGAGTGCTTTGCCACTGCTCAAGTCTACCTCTGGCTGGCGAAGCTGGAATACAGCCGGTCACCTGGCCAAGACTGAAATTAATTAGCGCCTTCCCACCTTAACCCGGGCCCCCTCCTTCCTCAGCCCAGACTTGGCGCTCAACACCAGCCATAAAAGAGGGGCCGCCTTCATCCAAACCAATTCATCAAGCTCCGCTTCTGCCGATGGGAGGTGCGGGAGTTGGAGGAAGATGAACAGGGCCCTTCTCAGCTGTCCCGGGACGTCTGCTGGGGCCAGGATCATCTGTCAGGGCGGTCATGGGGTTCTCCTCTCTCTGCTGCTGATCACACAGCAAGATTCACACTTGATGTGTATCAGATGTGCTCTATGTGGACAATTGAGAGAGCTCGACCAATGCAGAACATACTGGGTTTAAGTCATGTCCAAGTGATTATGTTTAGAAGATGATCGCACATAAATATGACATATTTACAAGTGGGAAATGTGGATTTTCTTTATTCCAGAGTATGAGTTTGTAATGTGTCATTCAAAGAATAGTGGTGGGGACAGATGAAGAATAGCCATAAAGCTTGCTGTAGAAGAACCATTTTTGGTTCCTCGAAGGACCATTCAGTCAAATGTTCTTTGAAGAATCATCTCTTTCCTAACTTTTTCCGAAGAACCTTCTTTCACCACAAAGAACCTTTGGGAAACAGAAAGGTTCTTCAGATGTTAAAGGTTTTTATTGAACCATTCAGACAAAAAGGTTCTTCTTTGGCATCGTGAAGCACCTTTGTTTTAAAGAGTGAAGTGGTTTGGCATATTAAGGTAATTTACTCTGCTATTGCAACTTACCATTTCAACTAGCTTAACTTATTACTGAACTTTGTGTCGGCATTAAGGACATAGCCCTCAAATGGAACATAATTTTTTCTGTTCAGCTTGGTTAAGTTTTTTTTCTTTGTGGCATCCCCCAAGGGTTCATATTGGGCCCCATGTTGTTTTCTTCATATATGTTTTTAGAAACAAAATATGACCTTCTATTGTTATGCGGATGATGTACAAATTCATTTTGGCTGTCAAAACTAATGACAAATTCTTTCTGTCAAGTCAAGTCACCTTTATTTATATAGCGCTTTAAACAAAATACATTGCGTCAAAGCAACTGAACAACATTCATTAGGAAAACAGTGTGTCAAAAATGCAAAAAAATATGTATCTGTCATTACTTAATTGCCTGAGAGATATAAAACATGGTTGGATCTGTAACTCTTTATATGTTGGATTGGATCAGTCATCTCTTCAACGCTACAGTTCAGCTACTAACTGGGACTAAAAAGTGTGAGCACATTTCCCCAGTTTTAGCTTCACTCCACTGGCTTCCCATCCATTTGAGGATTGATTTTAAGATTTTATTGTCTGTTTTTAAGATTTTAAATCAGTTAGTGTCTTTTTATTTATCATAGCTTTTACATGTCCACACTCCTGTTCATGGCCGCGGGAAGTGGGGGTGCTGGGGGTGCTGCAGCACCCCCTAGTGACGAGAGGGAGATAAAAAAAATGTAGGCCTATTAAAATATTTTGCACAATTTATAAATTCCTTATGAATATTTTAGAAAATGATTTTGAAACACGTAGGCTATTACGTATATTTTGGATTTTAATTTCATATTTTGAGGCCTAATCAACACAGGTTCGGAAGTTACGTTGTCGACGTCAGGCAGGCAGGTTTGGTCGCCGAGTAACGAGGTTTCCCGCTCGTTCCATGCAGAATACATCCATCTTTATATAATACAGCGCACCTCGACATTTGGACACCTGTAACCAGTCCAGGGCACCCCGCCTGCATGTAGCTCAGGTAAGAGCATTGTGCTGCTGCGCTTGTAACATTTATTTTTTTGGCAACAAGTGTGGGATCAGCTTTGACTAGCCAAGCAATTGTAAGTAGTACACTATTATAGTATTTTTGTAAGGTGGTGGGGATGGAGATGGAGAGTATTATTTCGTTCGTGTGTTCCTTGCGTAATTATTGTGGAGAAATGTTAAAATAAAGTTTAAATAGTCGGAGATTATTTCCTTGTGGTTTGTGTAAAAAGGTTGGAGATGAAAGCTTTATACTGTGCGTGTGTTCTTTGCGTAATGGATGTGGAGAACTGTTCAATAAACAAATTGCTTAAATAGTCAGAGATTATTTCCTTGTGGTGTGCGTAAAAAGATTTTGGAGTTAATAGAGTTGCGTGTGACATAAACGTGCAGTGACTCAAGCCAGCTGACCAAATCGATTGCATTGTTTTAGCGTTATTGTGAAGTTTGATTAATATTATATTTTGTTGTAATATTATTTGTTGTATCTTAATATGTTGCATGTATGTATAGGCTATCTGAAATTGTAATGAAAGTAATTATTTAGTTTTCTTTCGATTATTAAACTATTATTTCTGATTCTGCTTCTGCTTCAGATTAATAACCCATTGCGCATATCTGAGAACTGATGTCTGTGTGTTTCAGACCCTGGCTGGCTGTGCACTGAAGTGTATATGACAATAAAAGTAGTAAATCTCAATGTATTTATTTTTAAAATGTATTTTAAATAGGCCTATATAGGCTCATAGGTTTTTTGTCAAAAAAAAAAAAAAATTTCACAGCACCCCCTGTTCAAAATTACTTCCCGCGGCCCTGCTCCTGTTAAAGCACTGAGGTCATCCAACCAGATGCTCCTGACTGAGCCTTTTCATTTTGAGTTGACCCTATTCACATAAGAACTGCTTGGACTGTTGGAATTTAGGTTGTTTCTTAAGACACAACTGTATTCCTTAGCTTTCATTTTGAGTTAAGTTTGGACATTGTTTTTCTACTTTCTTTGTTTTGTTTGTGTGTGTATCCTGATGTTGTTAAGCACTTTGGTCAACCATGGTTGTTTTTAAATTTGATATATAATTAAATGGAACTGTAATGAACTTATTAACCAATTAGCATATGTTTGTATAGATACACACACACACACACAAACACACACACATTGATTAGTAAAGTGCTGGTATGTCCTCATAGTGTTATTGTTTGTTGCAATCATATTCATCCATTATTTTTATTAACTGGATCCATGAAGTTCCTTCACAGATGACTAAATGATTGGGTTGAGCAATGAAATGGGCTGTAGGATGGGTTTGCACTTTATTCTAATTTAGCTGGTTTCGAATCAGAGAAAAATCTTTCTAATGCATAATGCACATATGAAAATGTAAATGTTTATGAGACAACAGGTTTGTGCGATAAAACTACATGTCCCATCATTCCCTGTGGCTACATGGGAAACTACAAGTAAAACAGCAATTACGCATCTTATGTGCATTCTTTGCTCTTTGTTTTGTGGTGTAAGTGATGAAAGGCTACCTATTTTGACAAGAAATGTATTATACAAAAAATTTTTTTCTTCAATGAAAATTACTTAATTGCACATAATTGACAAAAATATGAGATATGCTACATTTGCTGAGTCTCCTAAGGTAAGTGAATTATACAGTAGACAATCATTATGTTTCATCATTCCCAGAAAAAAAGAAAAAAAAAGAAAAGAAAAAAGAAAGAAATTTGGTTTTGATTGAATATCTAGATGAATTGACAAAGTTGTCTATGCTATTTTACACAATATTTGTATTTTATGCATTTATTGTTATGCATGCACCAAATTAACATAAAACTCTTGTGCATTCTGTCGTCATTAAAATAACTTATATTAATAAGTCACTGACAAACATTATTTAATGCTTAACAGATGACAAGATTCATTATATTTAAATATCACTATATATGAAACTGGCACGCATAGGACAGTTAGAACTGAGAAAATAGCTGTTATCATTTGTTGAAGATAATACCGTGTTTGATATTTCATTACGTAATGCCACAGAGGTTTTCTAAACGTGTTGTAATCATCTTTTAGGCCGGTGCATATGAGCCATCTTATTAAGGTTCCTGCGAGCCACTTAAAGCCTTCTGAGTTATGACAGCTGCAAACTCCACACAGTTTTCTAAAGATTAAAAAAAAAAAAAAAAAAAAACATGAAATGTGCCACAAAATCTGTCAAATGAAGATCTACAATTATAAGAATCACACCCCCACTAAACACCCAGCACTGAAAGAGAAATACTGTATATCCAACAGTTGGCTCTGCATGAAAAAGAGATTTCAGACGGGCACAGCGTTTATGAGGGTGTACCTGCTGCTCCGTCATCTGCCAGAGGAAAGTCTCCAGCAGTCAGGCATTCAAGGATCCACAAACTAGTCTTTGCAACAATGACAAAGTCACATAAAGGTCTTCATTAGAGTTTGTTTGTGGCCCACTTCGGGCAATAATTTATGCAAAATCCACTACATTTCTAACAAGCCTGTTACGTTTTAAAAAGTGGGGAACATTTCCAGTTTTAGAGAAGCAGCACAACAAATCTTATTTTGATATTTCTATAATCTAATCCATTTGACATTTAGCTTTCAAATATAAAAAAAAAAAAAAATTGAATGTAGTCAATAACCATGAATTGTATGCAGTCGATAATAAATGTTATTGCTTTTACTGCTTAAAAAAACTTGTCTGTGGTTTTGCTACACACATTCTTATTAATTTGAGGTCACCTTAAAAAGCATTTGCTAAATTAGTAAAAAATTATTATAATAATAATAATAATAATATATATAAAAAGACAATTGATTTTATTATTTTTTTTGAGCATTGGCTTAAAAAATAACTAAATTATGTATGTATATATATATATATATATACACACACACACACACACACACACACATATATACATATATGATTTACTAATTTTTTTAGAATAAATATGCAGATTTTACATACTGTGTGTATATAATATACACACAGTATGTAAAATCTGCATATTTTGCAACAATAATTGTTCAAACATTATTCTTAAATTGTAAAAGAAAACAAATAGTTTCCATCCATTTGTCTTGATACAATATTAGCAATATTTTTTGTCAGTTATATTTCCAGAGTTTTAGAAATAAAAGAGATTGAGCTCAAAGTGATTGAAGTTTGATTAAAGAGCCACTAACTGACGTTTTAGTGGGTTCAAACTAAATGTCTAAATCTCAACCTTTGCTGCCTACAAAAACCTACTGAACTCATCCGAAACATATTAAAATAGAGATTTATTTAACATTTACTCTTAGTAAATATTATATCTATTCCAGGAGTAGATACGCCATGCAGTGCTGAGCAGGAAATATTAAAGATCAGCTGGGAGATTGAGATTGTATCTGCGTCAGGATTCCCAAACCTACTGGAAACAGAGGGAGGGGCCAAACTGAATTTGCCCTGCAGTTATTAGGTGTCATCCATATAGTTAGTGCCTCTGAAAGGTCGAGGTTGTCATTAGACGGGCTGAGGTGTAGATAGGCATGCAATGGTCTATTGATTTTCTCCAGTGCACTGTCAGAGGCTTAAACTTTAGGTCTGACAAAGGATGTCATAATAGCAGACTGGTGTAGTTTGAATACTTTCAGCACCTGACACAGGAAAGACTTTTGAAATATGTGGTAATTTAAGGAGAAGATACAGCATTGTGATCATGATATTGCATTTAAAGGCAACTTATTATGTTTTGTGTACATTTATATAATGGCGTAGACAGAGTACACCCATAATGCTTCTACCTTAACCATGTGATGCACGGTGTCTAATGAAGTGACTGGCAACAACAAAACAGCACCATGTGTCATGCTCCAAAGGTTTGGTTCACCCAAAAATGAAAATTCTGTCATTAATTACTCACCCTCATGTCGTTCCAACCCTGCAAGACCTTTGTCCATATTTGGGAAAAAAATATATATTTTAAATGAAATCTGAGAGCTTTCTGACCCTTTATAGACAGCAATGCAACTGGAACATTCAAGGCCCAGAAAGGTAGTTAGGACATCAGAAATCAGTCCATGTGATATCAGTTCAACTGTAAGTTTATGAAGCTGCAAGAAAACTTTTTCTGCCCAAAGAAAACAAAAATAATGACTTTAGTCAACAATTTCCATACCAGTATTTGGCTGAGAGTTCACTTCAGTGTATACTTTCATAAACTAATAAGTTGGTTGGGGTATAGAAAAGTACTTGTAAACTAACTGTATACCTGTAAGCAGTATTGGAGAAAGTAATGCATTATAATATGGCATTAACTGACAAATAAATGTAGCGAATTGAACACTGAAATGTACACATTTGTGAACTAAAACGTGGGCCAATTTAATCCCAAGAATTTTACATTTATACAAAATAGTAAACTTAGTAAAGTATTCTTGGAAAAATGTTCTGAAACTTCACTTAAGTATGCTGAATAAAATGAACTTGAAGTATAATTCTTCTGTTGAGATTATATATTTGAATACATTCTGGTTTTGATATAAAATAGAACAATGCAGTGTATTTCTTTCCTTTGCAATGTAATATTTAATGCATCAGAAGATTGATCAGTCGTGTGTCCTCAAATAACTTTAACAGCATATAACATCTTATAATATATATATATATATATATATAGTATACACACACACATACACAGGCACACACACACACACACACACACACACGGTTGTGCTTTTAAGTGAAAGTTCTTTCAAATAAAAAGGTGTTTTAATATCTTTCATCAAAAATTCAGTTTGATCGAACTTTGCCATCGAAACATCTTTGCTTGGTTTCCTTGTTCTCAAGAGTGATCTTCAGCTTCAGCTTCCAACATCAATTTTTCACAATCCAGTCAATTGCAGATAAATAAAATAAAGTCCCGCACTATTCTTTTCTCCCATTAGATATCCAGATTCACAGACTGTTTGAGAATTCAGTTTCATGTTAACAGATTATAATGCCATGTACTGTATAACATCAGTAGTGCGTTTTGAGTTAACATGAATAAATAATCATTAACCTATTACAATTATATGTAACGATGTAGGAATAACTTGCAAATAGATGCCTTATTGGAATTCAGTTGCAAAATTTATGAAAACCTAAAGGCTGATGCAGGTTTTATATTAAAACTGAACCAGGCAGGTTTTTGATGATGAAAATGTATCTTTGTGTAGAGCGAAAACATTGTTAAAATTGCAAAGTTTTGTGCACTGCCTCTGTGCAACCTCTCTCTAAAAATATAAATCATTTCTATTCACTTCGCAGACATCCTGATTCAACTCGTTTACAACAAATAAGTGCTATTTCATCTGCCAATCAAGATGCCAATAGCGAGCCCCACGAGCACCAGCTGTGTCAAAGACACGCTTCTGTGCGAACCCAAAGCTCCCTAATATCCCAGGCTGGCAGCTGTCCATCAGAGAACTCAAATCTAGCCCCCATAACTAACCCAGCCTCTCCCGCTTCCCCTGAACGCTACAGGGCTTGCATGGCCAATCACTCTTCGTAATGCCTGGCTAGACCGCTGTTGGGGAGCGCGAGCCTGCGAGCCATTGATTTTCCTGTAAGTTTCTCCTCTCCCTCACCAGCTAATAAGAGTTCTTGAGTTTGGACTTCAGAAGACTTTAAGTGAAGGGTAAGTCAACAGTGTGTCCCCAGGTGTACAGACAGAAAGATTGATGCTTGAAGGAGAGTTAAGGTTCTCACATACTGCAGTAACTCACATCTCAGTTGTTTGTGGAAAAACTTGAAGGAAATGTAAAAGAAAATCCAATATGGACATGTTATTTTCTCTTAACGGAATAGTTCACCCAAAATGAAACTTCTGTTATCATTCACTTGAAATTGTCGTTTGCTGTTCCAAACCGGCAGGATCTCATTTCTTCTTTGGAACACGAAGTTAAAAGGTAAAATATCTTCCCCCAAATATCTAAAGTGACATGACATTCAGCCAAGTATGGTGACCCATACTCAGATTTCATGCTCTGCATTTAACCCATCCAAAGTGCAAACACACACAGCATTGAACACACACACACACTGTAAACACACACCCAGAGCAGTGGGCAGCCATTTATGCTGCGGAGCACCTAAGTCGTGTTATTGCCAGCCTGAGATTCGAACCCACAACCCTAGGGTTAGGAGTCAAACTCTCTAACCACTAGGCCACGACTTCCCCATATATGGCACCATTGCAATGCTGAGGCATGTTGGAATCAGTGCTGCTTGGTTCTTTGTTGGCTCTGTTCACAGAGCAGTATATGGCCATCAGTACTGTTAAGTTCAAAATATGGTTAAATTCACACATTTTATGAGAGTAATGACCGCATTCTTCCAGCTCACACCCATAAATGTTCAGGGCCCGTAACCGTATTTTCAGTGAAGTCCTGTGGTGTGAACAGAACCAGACAGTCTGTTACGTCATACAGTGCAGGAGAGTATGGATGCCCATTTCTGCCACACACACACACACAAAAAAAAAAAGATTATTGCAACTTTATATCTCATAATTCTGGTTTATATATATATATATATATATATATATATATATATATATATATATTTTTTTTTTTTTTTTACAAAAATGTGAGATATAAACTCGCAATTCTGACAAAAAAGTCTGAATTTTTAGCTTATGTGTCACAGTTCATAATTTATTTCTCAGAATTGTGACTTTATGTTTTGCAATTGCGAGTTTATATCACGCAATCCTGAGAAAAATTTCAGAATTGCAAGTATCACGCAATTATGAGGAAAAAAGTCACAATTTTAAGTTCTTTATCACGCAGTTATGAGAAAAAAATTCAGAATTGTGAGATAAAAACGTCGCAATTACATTTTTAGTTTTTATTCAGTGGCAGAAATGGGCTTCCATAATTATTCCAAAATTGGACAGAGAGATATAAACTACTATATCTCCTAAAGTCACAAATGTGTTCTCTTTCAAATTTTTACTTAAATTGGTGAGACATTTACTCAAAACTGCAAGAAATAAAGTTAAAACTATTATAAACTCAGTTTTTAAAAAGTCTAAATTGTGTGATATACCTACAATCCTGGGGAAAACAAAGCAGCATAGTAAAATGTTAACTCAAAATCACAACTATTATTGTTATTATTTGTTCTTTCCTTCTTTCTTTGTAGAATCGAGCTGCATGCAGTCACTGTTTCCACTGGACCTGCTTCTGTCAGTTTTGTGATTGGATATCTACTGTAATATAAAAGCTGCTTACGGTCAAATTTTGACAAATGAACTCACATCTCAACTGTACACTTGAAATGGACTTGAAATGTGATGAGACATTACGGTTCAATGGGGGTCGACCATTTCTGATATTACTTTAGTAAACTGTCTCTATGGTTACATGTGATAGTAAGGCTCTATACTTCTTGTGAACAGGACATTTCAATACTCACCTGTAAGTAAATGTGGTCGTCAATCCCAAACACTGACAGTCTGAATGTAGCTTATAGCTCAATTCATAGCCGACAGGAGATATTCGTCTCCTTACAAAAATCTCTTGTATGGCTTCAGAGGACCTGGAATATAGCGCAAAACGTTTATTTTACTTACCTAATGGTGCTCTAGTTTCATTAGAAGAAAGGTCATGGGTTTGAAATGGTTAGTAAATGATTGTGTGTGTCTGTGTGTGTGTGCTAAACTACTACTTTAACAGAATGGTATTTGCAAGTGTGCATAAACACAAATTACAGCCTACAAAAAAGATATAAAGAAAAAAAGTACCATGAACCAATTATATAAATTACTGCAGAGCGTTTTATGGTTTCATGGATGTTTTGCAGAGACACAGGATGCTTTAATTGTACGTTTCAAATGCCATCATCTGTAATCTTCTTCAACCTCATCTTCCAGTGTTAGCTCACAGTCAAAGAAAAACATTTGTCAAGAGACTTTATCCACACTCTGTAAGAGTCAGAATAGTGCTTCTCAACTGGTGGGTCGTGACCCAAAATTGGTTCAGTAGTCAGTTCTTTTCAAAACACGTATGACAGTTTAATATTTCACATTTTGGCAAATTGGTTGCAAATTTGTATAGCCTCAAGGCCGTTCACACCAAGCACGATAACTATAAAGATAACGGTAGCACTTTATTTTTCAGTCCTGTTCCTCATGTACATACTATGTACTTATTATAGTAATAACAGTAACTACGTAATAACTAGGTACTAACCCTGAACCTATCCCTAAACCTAACCCTACCCCATTGTAGTTACCTTGTGTTACCAGAACTTTCTTATATAAATAAGTACACTATAAGTACATGTTAGTACACGTACTGTAAAATAAAGTGCAACCAAGATAACGATAAAAAATATAGTTCTAAAAATAATTCTCAATATTTAAGAATAGCAGAGTCCAGAGAGAAATTATATTGTTGGAATAATTTTCAGAACTATTTTTTTCAGGCTGATGAATGATACAAACATTGACAGCCAATCAGCATCAATCCTGCCATAACGAGCTCGAGAATTTAAAGCGACAGACACAAATGCGCTTAAAATAAACAGACAATATCGTTCACTGGTGTGGATGCTAATATCGTTATCTTTATAGTTATCGTTTAGGTTTTCGGGGCATTACTCAAACATTTTCATATGTTTGCTGACATCTACTTATAGTTGGGTTTCGGACTGGAACTTCATGCTTACTGTTATTCAAAAGACTGAATCCATATGAAATCAATACTTTATAAAATAGTTATGTTTTAGGGTTGCAGGTGAAAAAATAAAATAATTTGTCCCTTGATAAAAATTAGATAATGGCCAACATCCTCTAAAAACACAAACCAATCTATGTTCGTTAAATAGAGGTTTGAGGGACTGTTTTGTAAAGAATTTTGGTATTATGTTGGATCGCCAATATTAAACCAGTTGAGAAATACAACACGATCAATGATGGACACGAACAAAAAGACTGATAGCTTCTACTCATTGTGAAATGGTCACATTTAATGAACAACTTCTCATTTTATATACATCTATAAAAAGAACCCAGATACAGGTTACAAGAATCTAAAGCTAATACATACATTATTAAATAATAAACTTTTCTCATGTTAAAGATACATATCATAGTTTACAAAATATGATCAAGGAGAATTAAGCAATTATGAAGGTTTGAAAAGAAAGAGGGCGAAGAAAAAAGCAGACCACAAAGAAATTAAACAAAAAGGTTCTAAGGTTCTAAAATTATATTTTATTCAATGATAACCAAAACAAAACGAAATGATATTTCTTGAAGAAAGCAGTATTAAACTGTGATATTGACTAGAAAAGTCTGCAAAAACAGATGGTGAAAGGCAAAAAGGCAAAGAATGAAAAGATGTTTCCGAACGGTGCTTCATCTTCAGAAGGTCTGACACGACACGTTGTTCTTCCTGTTACAAAAGGTGGTCCAGAACAGTCCTAACCAATTTGTTATTTACAGTTCCAACTTCTCTGTGTTCAGGGGCCAAAAAATGATAAAAGAAAAAGCGGTAAACAAAAGGAATACAACAGATATTAAATGATGGCCTTCAAAATAAATGTGTTACTCTTCAGTCTTCGAAGCTTGTGAAGATTTTGTACTGCCAGTTTCAATCCCTTACAGACACAGGCTTGGGGAAGCTAGGGATCATGAAAAAGAAAAACAGTCCAAGTCTTTGGCATGATGAGTTAGCTGTATGTCGTGGAAATCGATGTTACACAAAATGAGCGTCCTCGGAACAGTTTGAAGAATCGAAATGGGCTGAACAATGTTTTGACAAACGAAAATGAGGTGGATGCATTTCGTTTTGTTTGTTTTCTTCTTGTGCTGCCAGGCAGGTGAGTCTCGTGTCCCCAAATCTTTTGCTCCCCTGGGGTTCGGTTCCTGTGTCTGCGTCTGGTATGTCATCATCAGAGATGTTGAGATGTTTTATTGTCCTTTTTTCTTCCTTTTGTAATTGTCAGCGTTTATTAATCTTCCTAGGTCTTTTTTCTTTCGTGAGAATAAGAAATTGAATTAAATTATCAATGCACGATATCTATTAACATGTGCAAAATAGAAATAGAAGACTCCTCATTTTTTTTTTTCCACAGGAATGAAGCTTACACATCTGGAAAAATGAAGAAAAGAAAATACATGTTAGCTTTGTGCATTCATTCATCTTTATTTTTTCCCCAGAGGTAATTCTCACTATCAAAGTAATTTTACATAGCAATATTTATTTATTTGTTTATGCAGAAATTATGCTCACTGTACAACAAACATGATGTAGAAATAATTGACAATTTAAACAATGCACCATTTTTCATGTTAGCACAATTACATTTATGTTGTAGCTGTAATAAAAAGTGGAGTAGAAAAATATTTGCTTAATTGTCATGGAAATAACAGAAATAATAGAATGGCTCTAAACTAGGCTTCACACAAAATAATTTCCCGTTTGGTGTGAAATACGACTGACATGAACTTCACAGATTTTGTACGACACATAACTTCTGAACATTTGAATGGCTGCTAGATTTAGTCACCATGCTAGTCTTCAAATAAACTTCACATAAATGCCATAGTCAACTCCTTAAACAAATCTGAAGACATTCCCCAACTGAGTACTTTTATACAGCGGTCAGCCTACTAGAGTTTAAATTGCCAAGACAGTATTGCAAATGAGAACAAACAGGGGCCAATGAGAGCAATATCCAAATGGCTCCCACTTCATGCCAGTGGGAAGATGTAATTGGTGGGCAGCCACCCGTGATGTTGCCTTTAATTTTGCCTTGGCCTGTTACGGGCTGACCAATTAAATCTCGCTCAAAACGGCTGGATGCGGAGGTATAAGGCGAAGGTATTTCTGGGTGTGAGTGGCTGTCTCGGGAGGGCGAACACATCCTACCCCTGAGGCGCTATCATACACTTCCTCCTGCCTTCCAGCTCCATGCATGAGCTTGTTTTAATTAGAGATAGGCTCGTTATGCCGTGTTGCTGAGTTGGAGATAACAGGCATGCTGTAAACATATGGTCCGAGTGTTAATGAATCTCAGGCTTGTTTCTCGAATATCTCCTCCTGCTTTCTGACTCGTGCAGGGGATTGAAGAGGGTTATGTGGCTGTAAGCACCAGTAACTGGGTCCATCCCTCAGTTTCTCAGGCGATTTGGGTTGATTTTGCCAGTCTAATGAGCCGATGGTCCCTGACTGGGTCCTGTATTGTATTGCTACAGTTTTTCAGGATGGAAGCCACCCTGTAATGGTGTCTAAGAATGTTAATTTTACATAATTACCAAAAAGCACAATAGTCTTTGTTTTGAGAGGGAAACGCTTCCAGTAGTCTGCCGATATCTAGTCCATTAGGTGTAGTACTTATGACTGTCAAGAGCAAGCGATACAAAATGGAAGTACTGTGAGTACTTGGAAAATGAATAAGTCTGAGTAGAGTTAAGACTACCACTTTCTAGACTCAAACCCAGATCCACTAAGACCTAAATCAAAACCAGACCCCCTGAGACCAAGATCAATACCAGACCCATGAGACTACAATCAATACCAGTCTCCTTAAGACCCAGAACAATACCAGACCACTTTAATACCTACATCACTAGCACACCCCCAATTACCCAGACCAGACCTCCTAAGATCCAGATCAATAGCAGAACCACTAAAGCTGAAAATATACTTCCCTTGTTCGTGTTCCGCCCGGGCTCACGGACTGTTTGCATGACAAATTTTTTGTCATCAGTACTGTCTGTTGATGTCTGCACACACGTCCTAGTTTTTGTGTCTGCGTGGCCTTGTGTAGAGACAACAGCGCATGTGGAAGTCATTTGAGCCTTTGAAAAGAATCGTCTACGAAATGAAGCTTTAAACAATAAAGCAATCCCAGCGCACTGTGATCCAGATGAAAACCAGAACCCTAAGATACAAACCTAGACAAATACCAGAACCACTAAGATCCAGATCAACACCAGAACCACTAAGATCCAGATCTACACTAAGACTAGACCTCTCAAGCCATGCATCCAGACTAAGGAACACTTAAACATCACCGTTTTCAACTAAAAAATTGTATACATTTTTATTGTCCATTTACATGACAACGGCACTTTGGGGGCCTGACAGCGTAAACAGCTTTCAAAGTGCACGTTTTTGCAAAGGATACAACCTGTCCTCCAACCAATACACTCGTATAGGTCTTTTGTCCAAATCACTGAAATACGACCTATCAGAGCGTATACTACAATTGCGCCCCTAACGACAAAAGGTCGTTTTCATATTAATATTTTGTACTCTTTTATTCTCACTCTTTTATTTGGTACATTATTGTGTTATACCTTGATATGTAATCATGCTATCATGGGTTCGAACCCAGAGAACGGACATGCACGTAAAATGTATATGCTCAATAAATCATAATTTATCATGATTTCTGTGAGGGTTAGGTTTCGGGGCGGGGTTAGGTGTGGTCATTCGAACGAATAAGCCACCTAAAAAAATCTGTAGGAAATACTGTGAGATCGATGTAAAAAGCCCACACTTTGCATTTAAATAAACATGCGTTTTGATTGGTAATGAAGTTATGCGTCATTTCATGACGACAGATTCAATGCAATACTGTCATCATTTTTACACCCACTAGAGGCCACTTAACTTTCAAACGCAAATATAGGTCATAATAAGGTGCTTGCACAAACAACCTATATGGTCATTTTTTGTTGGAGGACAGGCTCAAAGGATACCTTATCGTCTCAGTTTAAACTATAAAATCATGAATTTATGATAACAATTTTGACATGTGCATGCCTATTAGGTTATCAATAAATAGGAATGCGTAAAATGCATTTATGCACACAATGTTTCTTTACATCGCCTACTACTGGCCTGGAATGCACAATACAGCTTTTTTTGTTGTTGTTTTTGCTAATTTGTTTGAACGCAAGGCATTTTGACAAACATTGCTTACTCATTTACTAATATAAAGACATTTTGTAAATGGAATGCTTAGCCATTCTTCTTAATTCAACTAGTAGTTGACTTAATTAGATTGACCTTGGAAATAGATAACTGTGTCTTGTTTAAGACCCAGACCTTGACTAGATGTGTGGTCACAATTACCTTTATAAACTTTAGTCATTTCAATTGGAATCAAAACGATTGGGGATTTTGCATGAAGGCAAAAGGTTTTCCCATGTAGATTTCATTACAGGTTCAAGATGATAATGTGGATTCGCCATGTTGACCAAAAGAAACCTGCTTGTAGGAGCTGTGCTTCCTGTCTCACTACACTACTGACAATTAGCCAAATTTAGCCAACAGTTCCTTAATGTGACCATGACCTAAGACGAATTGAACATTTATAAGTTTGGTGAACTTTCAGTTAAGTACTTCATGTTTTGAAGACCCAAACCAAAACACTGATCAACGAGACCCAGACCAAGGTATATGTTATGTGTCATATAGAGGTCTAAAGACCAAAACCACAAAATCAAGACTCCAACTCTGATAATGAGTGAAACAAACATGACACAGCTTTGGTTAGTCACTGAGTTACAGTATCTCTTTAATAAACTATGTGCAAATGTTCTGACTATTAGTTAGTTATCTGTGTCTCAAGTGTATTGTGAGCTTGTATTGTACATAATTAGGAAAATTGTTGTCCAGCTGCATAAATAATGTGGTAAGCCTCTTATGATTTTTTTGTTCGCATTGCAGTGAGGTCACGCACCACATGATGGACAGCAGGACGCAGGCTAGGAGGAGGTGGGTTGACCAGAGAAGGGTGGAGCAGGCCGCTGTGGGTTCACCCACTCGTGGTGCGGCTGAAGGCGGTCCGGGGGTGGTTTCTGCCAGGGGAGAAGAAAATGGTCATTATTTCTAAGTATTTTAACAGGAAATGGTGTTTAAATCCATGGTTCATGTACAGTACAAAATATGGATGAATGATACAAAATGACATTTAATTCATTTGTTAATTCCTTAATCAATACAATAAAAAGCAATAAATTCAATGACTTCATCAAAGATGTAGGTTTCTTTGTTTCCGCATTATTTCCGATTTTGATCATTTTAGGTCAAACCGTTCTTGTCTGTGACTCATATAATGGAGGTCTATGGCCACCACTTCAAAGAGCATGCACAGAGGAGTCCAAATTAAACACTTCCCCAGCGTAAGTACACATTGATGACCTAAGACACGAAACGAGTGGTTTGTGTAAGAAAACAAACAGTATTTATATTGTTTTTACCTCTTGTACACAAACACGTCCAACTGATCTGAGTGCGCGAGTGCTTCCTCCTGATGTGACGTGTGCGCGCGCTCTGGCTTAGTCTGCGCAAGCGCGGAAAGTGCCGTAAGTGATCTCTCGTGCGTGTCTGCACTCATTGTTTACACTTACTGTCTATAGTAAACACAGATTTCGGAAGTGTTACCTTTCACTGTGAAGATTTAAACATATTTAGATGTACAGGAAATTGCAATGGAAGACGATTTCAATATATTCATAGACAACGTTTAATTTTTTTAGTCGCAGCGTTTTACACGTTGTGTTTAGTTTGCCACGTATAAACTGGGAGCGATGTCCAATGCCAGAGGGACCCAATGGCATGCTGTCAATAGAGTGAGTAATGTGTTGTATTTTTATTATAATCGCAACGATTATAGGGTGCATTATAAACAAATGAATTAATTAATTACAAGTACTGTATTATATTTCAGACAGTGCAGATTGGTGGCGTATCGTGTGGTAAAGAGTAAACAATGAGTGAGGTACACGCACGAGAGATCAGTTCCGGCGCTTTCCGCGCTTGCGCAGACTAAGCCAGAGCGCGCACGTCACATCAGGAAGCACTCGCGCACTCAGATCAGTTGGACTTGGTTGTGTACAAGAGGTAAAAACAATATAAATACTGTTCGTTTTCTTACACAAACCGCTCGTTTCGTGTCTTAGGTCATCAATGTGTACTTACGATGGGGAATTGTTTAATTTGGACTCCTCTGTGCATGCTCTTTGAGGTGGTGACCATAGACCTCCATTATATGAGTCACAGACAAGAACGGTTTGACCTAAAAATATCAAAATTGGAAATACTGTGGAAACAAAGAAACCTACATCTTGGATGTCCTTGAGGTAAGCTAAAACACACCAAAATGTAATTTCATTTTTGAAAGTGAACTATCCCTTTAACAGTAGAGGAAAAAAAACAAAACAAAAAACAAAAAACAAAAAACTAAATGAAATGTGACTGGTCACTTTTCCCATCAGTTTGACAGTCTCTTCCTGTGTAAGTGAATGGGTCTTGGAGTCAAAAGTCTGGTTGCATGAGACATTCATTATAATAAAATAAAGTTTATATCTGTAACTCATAATACACTACCATTAAAACAGCATTTTGAGTTAACTAAACAACTGCTCCAATACCATCTGATCATTTTTCTGCTGTGCAATTTTCAATTCAATTGACTTCACAACTGCAAGTAGATATTAGTTATTGTTTTTATATCGCTTTTTTTATTGTTTTATTTTGTGCAGTGTGACAATGTGTGAAATGACTCCTTGAAAAACACTGCCGATAAAGTTGAAAGAGCCGTCTCGCGCAATGACTCTCATCTCAAATTAAGCATATAAAATGCTGAAATAACAGGCAAAAGAGGAATTACTTCAAGGACGTTCTGTTTTACCCAGGAGAAAAGAAAGAAAAGCTTTTAGAGAGAGTGTTTTGACACACAACTCACAAAACTACATGCAATTCTGCTGACTTTCTCTTTCTTTCCTCCGTTCCAAGTATAGTGTGGATTAAATACGCTGAGTGCATGGAGGGGTGGAAACTCAATACTGTCTGCTGGATCAAACCGAGCGGGGCAGCCGTCACTAGATATTACTTCTAATAACAGTCATCAAGTTGTCAGTGCTATTTATAAAACAAAATGTACATAGGCTATCACTAGGGTTTTCAAGTCAAGATTCTCTTTGTCCATCCCGAAAGGACCACAGTATCAGAACTCGTAAATCCCAAACTGGGATGCAATGAAACTAATATTGCATGTAGGCCATCAGAACTTCAGCTTTATTTAATGGTTTCTCTTTTTGGCCATTAAATCGCTAAAAATACATGTACAAAGAGAGTTTGTAACCATAACTATACAAAGCATACAGAAATGACTTACTGCACACTGGGTTGACTAATACTACTATAGAATAATAGTCTTACCAGGATGAAAAACAAAATGTTTATTTTTTAATTCTTATTATATACTAAACCCACGCAAAGAACGTTCCTCATCACTGAAGTGGGCCATGATTTCAGTCTAGCCTAAGTTAAACATTCCTGCAAAACTCACATTATAATCGGTGACATTTCCTACACAGCATAATAATTAGATAATAATAATGAATACTAATAAAATAATTAAAGATACATTGTATCTGCACTGTTTATGAAAGAATTTGCAAGAGTGCAGAACTCAGAGTACATGCTTAATGAAATGATATTGCGACACCCCTGTAATGTGAATGAATGGGTAGTGGTACAGTCCATAAAATATGCTGTATATTCGAGAATGTGCACATTGATCGTTAAACTGAAGAGATGTGAACTTGGAGGATTCTGTGATGGTAATTTTATTCCAGGAACTGATTGGGTGGTGAAAAGTGTCTGTAGAATGGAGTCAGGGCTGAATCCAGACCTTTGCAGCGGACTGTGAAGGACAACTCTCAGTTCTGAGAAGGCTTTGTGACTGGCTAAGCTACCAAAAGAATCCCGGTCTGTTTTCTTTTGGATAAATGGACTGAAGAACTGAACACAATTTGACCAGGAGCATGTGCTGAGGAGGTAAACAGGGTTGATTTGAGTTCACACTGGCTGAATGGACACCACATGGCTATTTTCAGGTGTCAAAATTAAATATGGCATCTCCTTATAATGTTCATCCTTAAACTTAACAGAACCTGATGTCAATTCCTCATGAAACTCAGAGCGCATCAACTATTCATTTGTTGGTGAAGCTCTCTGACAGCAGAGGGCACCGTGACTTTGAGATGCAGGGATACAGACATCGTCTCCTCATTATCAGCCACTTTTATTGTTCTGTGGGAGGACAGAGATCATGGGGGGCAGACGGGCCCACCATTACAATGAATATGAGAGTAGTGTGCGTATGGCTGGCAACTCATGCATACCTGGGATAATGTCGCTCTCAGTGGTGGAGGTGATGGGCTTGGGTTCCTCCATCCAGGGGGTGGCATGGACAGCCACGCTCCAGTCGCTCCAAGTGCCGATCTCCATGTCCTTGGCTGCCAGTTGGATGATGTACTCTTTCCCTGCGTAGGCGTCGGTAATGGTGTGGGAGGTGCTGTCAGAGAGCTCCACCTGTCAATCAATAACAAGAGCCAATCAGGGATATGGAACTTATGGGAATGATGCGAGCTGTTGAGAGGATTACATACGAGATGCACACCATGAAGAATGTATCATTAGAGGAGTTTGTGGGAAAGGGTTGATCAGTGGCTTTTGGGTGGTTGAGGGGGGCTTCTTGCCAAAGCTAACAGGAAATGATGGGTGCAGGGGTGGGTTTAGATCATGATGCAGGCTGGATTTGAATATTCATCTTCAAACAAACAAAATGGATTTTCAATAAATGGAATTTAGATTACGTAAATGCAAACATTAATCTGGTATTAAAAATAAATAATTAAATCAAACAAACTAATAAATAAATAACTATTTAATAGTAAGTAAAAAAAGAAATTATATTTTCACATTTCTATAAAATTATCAGTACAGCAAAAATCTATTTAAATAATATTTAAGTTATAATAATATTACAATTATTAAGGTGCCCGTAAGGTGACATGGTCGGTTCACTAAGTTTTGTCATGGCCACGAGATATTCATTTGAGGGAACGTCATATTAGCTTGTGGGAATGTGATATTATGTCATGGCCACGAGATCATTTTGTCGAGGTAACGACATCCTTATTTCATGGGTTCAAGATTATGCTGAGTGAACGACATTAATTTCTCGTGGCCACGACCTCTTATGTTGAGCGAACTCCATGTTTTTCTTGTGGCCATGAGATTAATCCATAAACAATCCTGCATGACCATAACAACCTGGGATTATCAGAGATTTATATTAATATTTTTTCATTATTATTTTATTTTACATTTACATTTAGTCATTAAGAAGATGCTTTTATCCAAAGTGACTTACAAATGAGGACAGTGGAAGCAATCAAAAACAACAGAAGAGCAAATGAAACAGAAGTGCTATAACAAGTCTTAGTTAGCTTAAACACAGTACACATAGCAAGGGCTTTTAAATAATATAATAAATAAAAAGAAAACAGATAGAATAAAAAAAAGAATACAGCAAACTAGTGTTAGAGGTCTTTTTTATAATTTTATAATAAATGAAAAGAAAATAGATAGAATACAAAAAAATTTAGAAAGGTAGTTAGATATATATATTTTTAAGAATAGAATTAGAATAGTGATTGCTAAATATATTATTATTATTATTATTATTATTATTATTATTATTAATTGCATTTAAAAACAATTTGAATGAATTGACTTCAAATAATAATAATAATAATAATAATAATAATATTATTATTATTATTATTATTATTATTATTATTATTATTATTATTATTATTATTATTAATTGCATTTAAAAACAATTTGAATGAATTGACTTCAAATAATAATAATAATAATAATAATAATAATAATAATAATATTTGCATTTGCACTTGCATTTGAATAATGGCACTTTATAATTACATCAATATTTCAGTTAAAATAAAAATAACTTACTCATTCTCATACAAAATCTCATAGAAAATGCAATATGACCAAACAACATGTCTGAGTCATCAAGTCTGTTGATAGTCTGCTTCCTGTTTGTGTGCTGCAGTGGATTTGCACACACCTGAGGACCACCTGTGGACGCTTTGGTGCCTGTGGGTAATGAGGGTCACTTGACCACAACAGAGTAGAGCACAAAGAGGCTGGGAAGTCCCGTGCATGTCTTGGCCGCTTTGAGGAGGGGGACATTTGACTAATGCACTGCAGCTGAGGCCTGTGAAGGGAGATGAGTGATGGTAGAGACGTCCCAGCGTCTATGACTCATCCCGTGCATCCATCACTGGCCTGTCCTGCACTGCTGAAGCTCCGGTCTGGAACTCAAAATCATGTGTGGCGCTCAGTTGCAGTTGCTTAATCTGTGTTTTTTCGCTCTTTATCTGTCGCACAGCAGGACTGCGGAAAATTCTGAGCTTTCTTTTTCAATTTATGAGTTGCAATGTGAATTTAATTGGCATTGACCACATAATGTTGAACTGGAATGACAGGAAGATATATGTATTTTTTTTAACTTAATTTAAATGTAAGGTGTACATGTAAGAGTTGCATGAGTGTTCTTTTTTTTTTTTTTTTTGACAGAATGTGACTAGCTTTCATTATTTATTTTGACTAATTATGCCATTTAAACGTAAACATTTCATTTACGAACACCTGAGAAGAGATGATGCTGACCCTCAGAGGACCTCAGATGATGCTAACCCTGAATCAACAAACAGAACTAACAATTATTAATAAATGTGTGACTGCATCATATAATAACTTAATAATATTGTTACAAATAAACTTGAATTGAATTGAATTGAATTTTTCTGAAGTGGTAAGGCTTAGTAGTTTAATTGTTGTCGAAGCAATTCATTTTTATCCACAGAGCAATGCAACATACTGTACACAAAAAAGCTAACATTATTGTAAAGTGGCATTACAGTTCAGTTCTGAATGGTGCACAGACCTCATGCCTGGTATTACTTCGCCCACAAAGTGAGATCCCAGTGCAGTATACAAAGTGCAAAGCATATTTTCTGAAGAATTTACTATTACTTCATCGGCTCCCAGGTCTCCTAAGTACAGCTGCACAACACAGAGAAAAAGTGAGCGGGAAAATTGGAGTGTGTTTTCTGTGAGACTCAGAGAATACCTCATCTGCACCTGAGCTGCTCACAACAAAGACCAAAAGAGGTTTTTTTCTACTGTGAATTTCCACTAGCAGTGTCTGCAAGTCCATTTCCATCTAGTGTGCGCAGACAAACGCAGCATGTGTGGCTTTTAGTCTCCACATTTACATTTTAATTGAACTTTATCTTTCATAATTGGGAAAGAGAGCATTGCTCATTTCCCCAGCGCTCCTCAAAACCCACAAAACAAAAGCTGCATCCTTTTCATTTCAGATTAAACCACGTTCTCCGCGCTTTCCCCACAGTGGCCACTGGGCACCTGGGGCTGTCAAGTGTTTGATTCGATTATTATCAAACTGCAATGTGTTGTACATCTATTGTACTATATTTCGAGCTGAAATAAACTAAAATGGCTTTGAATTGTAAATGTGTGCTATTCATTCTCAAAATCCCATTCACATCAGTGACAGTTTCTCAGTTGGCGTGGCTATTTCTGAATGGATGTTATTGGACAAAGAACGGTATAGATATGGCATTGACCCGCTGAACCCTCAACCGATGGCATTCATTTAACTAAACAATGGCAGATGGGGAGCATTTGTGAAATTTTCTACCCGGGCTCATTGGAAATACATGGCTCTACTAATACATGCCTGCAAAACTCAAAACTGAAAAAAAAAACTACCTATACATATCAAATCACTGCAGTTTCCAGTTGAAATGCATACAAGATGCAGCAAAAGTAGTTTAAATTAAGAAAGCCTAAACTCTTTGCACATTATCATGTTCTTAAAAAGATGCAATCCCATACGCTATATATACTTGCTAACTGTAGAAGTTTGTTTCGGTACATTTTGGTAAATAGTGTGCGGTATTGCATCTTTTTTTATATTTTTCACAGTTTTACTGGACTAGCTTTCCTAAGCACCTATCGTTCTTTTTAGGGTTTGCGGTTTGTGGTGATTTAACATTATAATGTTATGATTTCAAAACTATTTTAACATGCTGTGATATTTGAGAACCAATACTTTTGAATATTAGCGTCACATACAATATGGGTTTTCTAATACAGTAGGTTTGCTCGATAGCTCGATAGATGAAGACTACAGTTCGACCAAACAGCCCAAACCTGTGTAGAATGAAAATAAATTAGCAGCGTTTCATCAGCCAGTGTGTTTTGATATCACTTTTGCATTCGTTAACACTATCGGGTAGGTTTAGGATCGGGTTTGGTGTTATTTTCCAGCACAAAAAAAAAAAAAAAACTTACCGTATTTTTCGGACTATAAGTCACACCTAAGTATAAGTCGCATCAGTCCAAAAATAGGTCATGATGAGGAAAAAAAACATATATAAGTCGCATTTATTTAGAACCAAGAACCAAGAGAAAACATTACCGTCTACAGCCGCGAGAGGGCGCTCTGTGTCTTCAGTGTAGACTACAGGAGCACTGAACTGTGTAGAGCGCCCTCTGGTTGCTGGAGACAGTAATGTTTCTCTTGGTTCATGTCTCTTGGTTCATTTCTCTTGGTTCATGTCAAATTAATTTTGATAAATAAGTTGCACCTGACAATAAGTCTCAGGACCAGCCAAACTATGAAAAAAAGTGCGACTTATAGTCCGGGAAATACGATAAGTGACACTCCTCTGACATAAAATGTGCCTTAAGCAACATAAAAAAGTGTGGCCACAGTCACGCATTTAACATGTGTTTTAGCATTACTCACTGGATATTTCACTTTTACAAGGTACATAATATCGGTGCTGCAAAAAATAACCACAAGCACACATTTCCAACGAGCCTGGGATGGAAAAGTGTCTGGTAACAGTCATTATTTTTGCAATTTACTTTGTTCGGTTACATAAATGATTATTTTTACAAGGCTGTTTTGAAAAAATAAGGAGATGGATGGACTGAATTCGATTTGCTGTAGCCATTTGGAGAAATGTCAATGAACATTTAATGTTTGGTTCCACCAGCGATTCTCTTCCACAAAGCATTTCCCGCTTTCTATCCTTATGTGAAAGCTGTCAGCACCAGAACTGGTAGTGGGAGTCAAAATGTCCTTCGTAAGCCCTGGCATTTTAGGTTACATACTGTAACCCCTCAAATAAAACACTAACATCAGTTAAAAAATAACTAGCTGGTGGAAACCACTAGCCAAAGATGAGCCTTTAAAGCTAGAAATTTGATCTTTAGCTTCCTGTTGTCTGCTGCTGGATCAGGTAACATCGCACAGTGCAGAGAGAGACAGAGAGCAAGAGAGATAGAAAGAATCGAGACAAACAAGACAGTATGCATCTGATGTCTGAGGTGTACTATTAGAAAGAGCTATTTATATAGCCGTATCATTATGTACCAAACACGCTCTGACCCTCATACACGGCTACGCCTCGACAATCCCAGGCGCCTCGCTGCATCCTGGGCTTCGCTCAGTGCGGCCAAAGCCCATAAATAAGATTAGGTGTAAGTCATGTCATTGGAAGAGCGAGGAGAGGATTTCTGTCCTAAATCACATATTGCAGTGAATGAAACAATGAATCGGCTGCACACAATATCACTGGGTCCTCATGAGACAAGATAAAAGCTGTCTTTTCCATGTAAATCTAAGCTTTTGTCCCAAACAGTTGATTGGTTTCTATTTCTGTAGTTTTACATCCATACTGACATTTTATAGGTCCAAAACCCATCTGCATATAGCCATCCAAAATGTAGATTTTTTTTTTCTTTCTGAAATTCAAATCAATGGCTACTGGCCCTTTAAGAGTTAAAAACAACAACAACAACAACACCCTTATCATGCCACACAAAATCAATACATGTGGCTCCTGAAGATATATTGAAGTGAAAACTGAACATTATTTACAAAATTATTTTAAATTGGTGAGCAAGTGATGTAATAATACGATAGATTTCTCCAGATCTGATGAAGAAACAAACTCATCTAGATATTGGATAGCATGGAGGTTAATACATCATCAGCAAATTTTCAGTTTTCGTTCAATTTAGCACAATTTCCAAACAATTAGTCCTTTATACTGGAATACAAATGTAAAATATCCTTCCCATTTCCTTTTAGCTATTACAAATAAGGGAACAGATTATAACATTTACCAAGCGGCCTTTCTAGCGCATTAATTCACATTTATTTAAAATGATTTTAACTGAGCTTATAATGAGTTAAAATGTAAAAAATTGCACTGCATAATGAAACTAGACACAAAGTAAACAGACATTAGAATCTATTAAACAAACTCTCTTTTTTTTTTTTGTTCTCTCTTCATCTGCCCATTCAGGGGATGATATCAATTATGTATTTATTGAGTTGCTATTCAGATCTCGTGCATATTTCATTAGCGTTCTTGTCGCATACAGACAAATGGGTCTCTGCGCTGGTATTTTGCAACTTGGAACTGTGGATTTGAACCCTGGAGTAAAACTTGTGTTTACTCAGGGATTAAACTGAATTGGACCACATTAGCACTTCTTTTATTCAGCTAATCTTACGTTTTTTTTTTTTTTTTTTTTTTTTTTTGCTTTTCACTTGCCATCCCTTAATTCGTAATGCTTATTCTTTGTTTATGGATTACATCCTTTATAGAAAGCTGCATAGTTTTTGTGTTCAGATCTAGTAAAAAAAAAAAAAAAAAAAACCTTTTATAGAATGCCTTTAAACAGCTACTTAAGTTTATTCCCATCTGTTCCTCTAAAATGCAGAACGCACCCATGTGTATTCTTGGAACAAAACAAACACTTCCCTCGGTGTGTATTTGAAACCATCATTCCAGGCCGTTCAGGTTAATACGCATACTTGGCGAACCACAAGTTCTAAATCAGTTGCTTTGAGAATTATCTGTGTTTGTTTGCACTCTCGTCGTTTGCAGAAGATGGACATGGGAGCTGTAAACCATCAGCTGGAATTAGTCGTCAATGATCTGTGATGCTAATTTGAGCACTTCCTGTTCTGCTAGACTTTCTCGAGTGAAAGGAACGGACACATCAAGAAAAACGAAAGGCAAACTGACAAAATGAGGGAAGTTGTTAGTGCTAAGTGCAAATGAAATTAGTCCTGCAAATGTAAAGCTCAAGTGTCCAGATACAGCCAGAGTTCAGCCTTTGAAGATAAAAAGCTGAATAAGAGTGCAGTAATGAGTCACAGCACACTAGGTTTTGGATTTGGTTCAGGAAATGGAACTGATTTTTATTTATTTATTTTTTATTTTTTTCAGGTGCTATGAAGTTTAGCATTGCATGTTTGAGAGCATATTTTTGTGAATGTGAACTTGTTACACACTTGTATCACATCAAAAAGGCCACTTATGGACTTTAAAGACTTACATCTGGCACTACGTACATTCATATTTTGGGCCACATACATCCAATACGTATTATTAATATTATTAGAACCACTTTACTGTATGCATTTTCTGAGTTGAGACAATTTCCAAGTTATAGGAAAGAGAATCAGCTGCAGTGTACTTACAAGAACATACCATAAATAAATAAGTAAACTAACAAATAAATAACACAGAACTACAGAACTACAAATCTGTCAGTAAATAAAATTAAATAAACAGTTTACGAGTTGCACAATTCGTATGAATTTGTACGAATTACCTACACCTAACCCCGCCCCTAAACCTAATCGTCACTGGGGTTTAGACAAATCATATAAAATCGTATGAGTGAGGTCGTACAAATTCGTACGAATAAGCCACTTCGTAAAATACATATGAATTGGTCGTGAGATATCGTTGGGCTATCTGTGGAACACGCAATATTCAATTCCATTTAGCAATGTTGATGATCAATATGCAAACTTGGTTATGAAACCCAAAAGAGATCGTATTTGTTCCATTTATGTATAACTGACAAATATGCATCAACTGTGTGCGATGTGATGTACAGACATTTTATATGAATTTCAAAAATGTGCATCTGAAATTTAGGTCTAAATATTTTGAGTGCATACTAATGTAATGTCTCAAACATTCTGCAGCGTCAGGGTTTCAGATGTCAGTAACCCAGCTGGAAATAAATAACTGATGAAATCACAGCAAAGCATGCATGAGAGATAAAAGAGAGTTCCCACCCTGACCTACTGTATGTCCAGTGCACACAACTCATTTCCATTCCGTGTTCACGCTGTACTGAAAGTCACTTTGAAAGAAAACCGTGCAAAATCCTGCTTATACCTGTTTGGCCTAGTCCGCTTTCACGGCCATATTATCAACAGAAGCTGTTTACAGTCTTTCATGTTTGGTCAAGCAGGCATCAGGTGGGGTGAGCCGCACTCCACTGCCGTCAGCTTTAAGCACAGCTGGGCTGGAGGCATGAATGTGGGGAGGTGAGCAGAATTTAGAAAATATCACAGCATGGTGACAGTAATCAGCCAACAGTGACTGCTGGGAATCTGGCAGCTCCATTTGCTGCTCAGTTGCCGACATGCAAGTCAGAAATCTTGAGTTATTTTCTGTATCTTTGTTGGAATTGCTTATGAGAGATTTATACCAACATATGTCAGCGTAGTCGCAGTGTCTTAGCAGACAGAAGGTCTAAAATATGCTGAAAGACAATTTGTTTAGTGATTTATTTATTTTTCCATGTGCACTGTGTAATGCTATCCTAAGTATATAATATTTGTATAATAATTACCTTACTAACTAACTCTATTATTGATTATGGACTTTAAGGAGGAAGTAATGGTTTAAAGTTAGCATCCTTAAAGACTGAATTTGTATTCAGTCTTTCAGTCTGATCATGTTTTAAAAAAACATACATTTTAAGTTTAATTTATAACATTGCATGTCCTCGATTATTCAAACAATGAACAAATTATACAGCGAGCAAAGAACATGTACATTATCAAAGAATATCTCTGAATTCAGTCTAGCATGAGTGTAAGCACTCTAAAAAAGCTTTGTTATGCATGTACATCTACACCTTGTTTCTGAGAGAATTTGCCGTAGTGAACTGATGTAAACTTTTGCTCATCAGCGTTGATAATATTTAGTAAAGTCCCATTAAATAATAGAAATATTAAAGAAAAAAAAAATTAGTTTGGGCTAATATTAGGAATTTATAAAAAAAAAAAAAAAAAATCGCCCACCATGGCCCCGCCCTCCAACATCAAGCCCCGCCCCCATCACCCACCAAATAAAATATGTTCCCACGGCTTTGTTATCCAATGCTACTGTTTTCATGTATTTTTGTTCTAAAAGATTTTCACTATAAGCTTAATTAAAATGATTGTATCTTTATAAATAGATCCACTTGAAAGATATGCTATAAATCAGATCTCGCATCTGCAGCTACTGTATACAGCATAGCTATAAGCAGATGGAAAGGTAATTTAAAATTGTCTTTCAGTATTGTACACACTGATTCCATATGACGTTCTGTCTTCTGTGGAACACAAAATAATATATACAATCAATATATGTTTGGAACAACATAAGGATGAGCAAATGATGCCAGAATCTGGCCCCCGTGACTTTAAACTGACAGCCTTGTTACATTTACAGGTATTCTGTTACTCTTCAAGCCTGGATAGAGCCTGCAACTGATAATTCACAGAGTATAACATAATCTCTTGATCTATTAATTGCATGTGATAGCTCCAGCTTTTAAGTTCCCCTCGGCATTGAAAGCTACACAATAGCACCTTCCTCATCTGTTGAGCTATATCAGCGGGGACATTATAAATTCATCCCATTTCTAAAAGGTGCAAAAAGGTGCTCAAAGCAGCAGCGCTCAGATCTGCCGCTCATTGTGTATTACATCTACAGTCTGTATTTTCATCTTAGCATCAAAGATGAGTGTTGAAAACAGCTTTGCCAACAACGTGAGCAGAGGGGAGGCCTGGAAGAATAGGAGATTTCTACATTCTTGAGAGATTACATAAGGGAGGGCATGGTGACCCCTTTCTCCCCCCAGTATCCTGTCCCATTTAACTATAGCACCCTTTCCTGACTTAAGGCTTTTGGTATGGAAATCATGGCTTTAAGGGATGTGGATTCTTTTATCGGGGCATTAAATTCTTGGGCTTTTTACTTGCCGTTGTGTATCCAAGGACAATTCAATATAAGTATCCTAGCAAGAAGGAAGGCAACTTTTATTTATTTATTTTTTTTATATTTAGGACCAATGGTTCTCAAATGGGTCAAATCTATAAAGAAAGTTGTAAGACTGTTCTGATAGGGTCAAAAACAGCAGAGGAAAAAATAATGCTAAAGCTAAATAATGAAAGGCAACTAATGACAAATAATACAATTGTGCATAGATATGATTGCACATTGCATTGATTTATCAACTTCTAAAGAAGATAGGAGAAACTAATGGAAGCCTATATTATAGTATTTATTTATAAAAATAAAAATGTAATTGTGTTTTTAACAGTTTTTACAAATTTGCAGCTGAGATAAATAGCGAGACATAAATTAATATTGTGAGATTTAAAGTCGCATAGTGAGATATAAAGGTACAGCTGTGTTATATAAAGTTAGACTGCAAAAAACAAAACAACAACAACAAAAACATTGTGAGTTGTCACAATTATGAAAAATTCATATTTTTATATATAAAATCACATTGAAAAATAAAGTCGCATTGTAGGATTTAAAGTCACACCGTAGGATATAAAGTTGCAAACACAAAATACAGAATCACATTGTAGGACTTAAAGTTGCAATTATGAGAGTTAAAGTCACACTACAAGAAATCACATTATGAGATACAAAGTCATATTGTTGGATATAAAGTCATAAATACAATACATAAAGTCACACTGTATAATTATAAGACATAAAGTTGCATCGTAGGTTATAAAGTCACAGTCATGATATATAAATTCAAACAGTAGGATATGAAGTTGAGGTTCTTAGATTTAAAATCATACTACAAGAAATCACATTATGAGATATAAAGTCACATATACAGTTATGATAGAAGATATCAAGTCACACTGTAGGATATAAAGTCGGGATGATAAGATGAAGTCACCTTGTAGTATACAAGTCACAGTTATGAGATATTATGTGATTTCTTGAATTGTGGCTGTATATCTCACAACTGTGACTTTATATCCTACAGTGTGACTTTATATCTCATAATCTGATTTCTGGTAGTGTGACTTATATAGTTGCATGGTAGGATAACATTATAAGATATAAATCGCATTATGGGATATGAAGTTGCAATTATGAGATATAAAGTCACAATGTAGGATATAATTCACAATTATGAGATATAAAACACATTGTAGGATGTGAAGTCACAAATATGAGACATAAAGAGACATTGTAGGAAATTAAGTCACAATTACGAGGCATATGGTCACAGTGTAGGATAGGGCTGCTCGATTATGGCAACAATCATAATCACAATTATTTTAGTCAATATTGTAATCACGAAAATAATTAAACTGTCAGTAATAATAAAAGCAAAGGACAGATACTATAAAATAAAAAGATACAAATGAGACAAACTGTGCTTTGCATGCACAGCATTCTGACACATTTTTGTGTGTATTTGAGCGTTTAGGCGTGCTCCTTGAGATAAAAGATAACTTTACATGTCCATGTTCTGTTCCGTCTCTGAACACCGATCTCTTCCTGAGGAGCAGCGAAAGTGCTCTTTCATGCTTTTAAAAACATGAATAAATATACTTTAATAAATCAAGCACGTCCCGTTTTGCAAATGTCATGTTACATAATTTCACTGATTTGCACGGGAAACTGGGCTTTTATGGAGCAAAGCGCATGCAAAAGTGGGCGGAATGGGGCGTAATAATCATTTTATCTCGATTATTGTATTTTCATATTCGTTCGAGGTCAAAATAAAACTTGAAAATGTTTTTAAGATTAATTGCACAGCCCCAGTGTAGTATATACACTGTATGATATAAAGTCACATTGTAGGAAATTAAGTCGCAGTTATGAGATATAAAGTCACAGTGTATTATATGAAGTTGCAATTATAAAATATAATTTCACAGAGTAGGATATAAAGTCACAGTTATGAGATACTAAGTCACAATTATGTGTAGTAGGACTTTATATTGCATAACTACGGTGCCCGTAAGATGAATTGTTCGGTATACTTAGTTTTGTCGTGGCGAAGACATAATAACTCGTGGGAATGTAATATTATGTCCTGGCCACAAGATAATTTTGTCGAGGTAACGACGTCCTTAATTTAATAATTACTTAATTCAAAATAAAATATTAATGATTCCTGATAATTCTCAGATAATCCTGGGTTGGGTCACGCAGGTTTGTTTATGCATTAAACTCGACAAAATGATCTCGTGGCCACGACATATTATGATGTTCCCACGAGTTATTATTTCATGGCCAAGAAAAAACTAAGTAAACCGAACAAGTCACCTTACGGGGACCGTACATAACTGACTTTAATTTAAGTTATTGTAGTTCTTTATATCTCATAATTGGCGACTTTATATCCTACAATGTGTCTTTATATCTCATAATGTGATTTATTGTAGTTTGACTGATATATTGACTATGTGACTGAGTCACATTGTTAGATTAAAAAAAAAAATAATCACAATTTTGAGATATAAAACCACACCACACAAACTGATACATTGTAGGATATGAAGTCACAGTTACGAGGTATTAAGTCATATTGTAGAATATAAAATCACAGTGCAGTCACATGGCAAGAAATCACATTGTGAGATATTAAATAATATTAAGAGATATGAAGTCACACTATGAGAAATCAAACTGCCAAATATAAAATCAGTGCAAGACATAAATTCACACTGTGAGAAAGTAGTCACAATTGAGAAGAAATAATTGTATACCGAGAAATAAACTTGCAATTGGCACAAAGTGGACTTTCATAGAAAATACTTTCCATGTCTTCAATTTCCCAACACAGTGTATGTCATGTTAATAATTTTGCATAATTAATGGTTGCCACTTGATAAAAAAAAAAAAAAAAAAATCCAGGTCCTGAGGCATAACCACTTGAGAAGCCCTTCTTTAGTCAAACACGAGTCACATGCACATGCACAGGACAATTAGCATACTTAAGGCTACAGCAGATAAGAAAACTCATTTGAGTATATAGCGCCGTTACTCCTCCTCGTCCTCCCAGTAGGGAATATAAACACGCCCAGTTGGAGAGCATGTCTACTGTTGTGGAGAGAAAAAGCAATTAAGTGCCACTTTCTAAATTCACATTTGACTTTCTACTGACGGGATAAAAGTAGCATGCCGACGCAGGTTCTGTCACTCAAGCTAATGAGAGCTATTCCCTCAGCCCCCCTTCTGAGAGATCACTACTGCTGACCAACAGGTTTAATAGATAATTGTTCATGGTTCCAGACCCCCTTTGATTCCCAGCCAACATCGGTGCAATTAATATGAAAGGTAGTGGGAACACCTTAACGCTTATCACAGAGAACTGACTGTGTGAAACTACAGGAAATCATTCAGCGCTCCTGTGTTGAGTGCGTGAACCGTCTTATGCTATTTAAGAGGAACCCATGCAAGCTGGCACTAATGAGATGTGTCTCATTAATGGGTTGAATATCAACAATGCCTTAGAAAAATACATACACGTAAACAGATTCCTCAAAGAGGCACTGGATGTAGTGTCACATCAAAATATCACATCAAAAAACAAAAACAACAACAAAAAAATATGGATGAAAAAATTAACAAATGTTATATTAAATATTAACATGTACATCATTTTTCAGTGGAATCAGTCAGATTACATATTAAATTAACAGTTTTGGTCAGAACATTTAGTCAGAAGTAATACTAACCCGAAAGCCTACCAAGGAGCTGGGTTTTGTCTACTGCTTGAATAACAGTTTCATCTCCGTTTTTGAAAGCATAATTTTTACATTTGAGCTAAAACAAAACAAAACAAAACAAAACAAAATTGAGCGGGAAATAGTTATAAATAAATGTTAGACTAAATATGCTATTGTATTATTGCAATTATTACACTTTAAGCAGAGGTGTCAAGTAACGAAGTACAAATACTTTGTTACTGTACTTAAGTAGAAATTTGGGGTATCTATACTTTACTTGAGTGATTATTTTTCAGCCGACTTTTTACTTCTACTCCTTACATTTTGAGGCAAGTATCTGTACTTTCTACTCCTTACATTTTAAAAATAGCTTCGTTACTGCTATTTCATTTCGGCTTGTTTCCATTCCGGCTTGTCATCCTTCAAAAAAAAAAAAAAAAAAAAAAAAAAACCTATCCAGATAAATCACGCCATCCGGATGGAGTGAATTTGATTGTGGTTGGATGAGAAGTATAAACAAATATATTCCGACACCCTATTGGTCTGTACGCGATCCATCGCACCTGCACGTGACACAAATCACATCACAGTCCAGCCAGGACATAGACAGTTTTGGGTTCGTTTATCAAAAAATATATTTCTTAAAAGTAGGGTTGGGTATGGAACCGGTATCCGATCGCCTCAGAGTCAGTCCGCTTAAATTTCACATGAAACCAGCGTCAGACCGGTCTCCTCCCGTCTTTCAGCGCGCTCTTCTATCCGCAGAGCAAAGACCACGAACGGAGCAGCGCATGTGCACTTAAACAAACAGAGGACACAAGGTATGCGTTTATCGATAGATTGTTAGAATATCCATATCTGTGCAGTTCTTTATCATAAATACAGTTTACAAAAGGTCACGAGGTAGCAGTCGGTTTCTCATCTGTAAAGTTTTCGCTCATCACACCACAGCCGTTTCCTCCAGCGAAAATCTAGCCCTTAACACATATGAACGAACACATACTTTGATTGCACTTACTTAAATATACTTAATTTAATCATACGTACTTTATACATACACTACTGTTCAAAAGTCTTAGACACATTAGTATTTTCACTTAAAAGAATGGTGTTCGGACAGTTATTTATATATTTTGCTGTAGTGTGTCAGTATAAAATATCAGTTTACATTTCCAAACATTAATTTTGCCGTTGTCAGACTGCTTGTGCATTCAAAATCGCACTAGATTATTATTAAAATTAATGGCAAACTGATATTTCCTATTGACACACTACAGCAAAAGATATAAATAACTGGCTTAAAACCCTTTTTGGGGAGAAAATACTAATTTTTCCATAAGACTTTTGAGCAGTACTGTATTTTAAAAACGACACTGTTGCTACTTTATAAAGACTGAGCATACAGTAATTCACAGAACTGATTTAAGACAGTGACAGACAGCACTCATGTTAACTTTTATATCAGAGTGAGTGACAGAGATACAGTAGAAACATTATGTGTGGTTTTGTATTAAATAATGACCCAGATTGTGAAATACATTTATTAGCCTTAGATTAAGGGAAGCACAACTTGCACAACAAGCTATGGATTTATTTTAAATATTTGTAATGTTCTTTAAAGTTATCCATAGTTTTTTTTGTGGTTCTTTTTTTTAAAGTATCGGTTCAGGCACCGTTTAGGAGTTTTTAAAAGTATTGAAAAGGCACTGGACCCTACTTAAAAGTTATTATTTCTCACTGGCTCATTTACCAAATGAGTGCTTTTTCTTCGTCCTCCACAAATTAAGCTACTGTAGGTAGTTCGGTAGCGAGACATTTTAATAAATTAGCGTTTTCGATTGACGATGCGATTGACAATGTTGTGATAAGTAGGCTATACCAACTTTGAAACTCGTTACCCCCCGAACAATGGACATAGCAGACGTATGTACCAAATACAAGAAGCTATCAATCAAGAAAGTATCAGGATTATGATTTCTTTTCCAGTTTTAGTTTTTGATTAATCACTTGGATTAATCATTCATTTTGACAGCACTATAATGTTTACTGTAAATAGACAACCATACAAGTGTAATTGTTACTAAGCCTGCACCAATGTTCTTGTCCATTGCCCTCACAGATTCCTGCAGCTAATCTTGGATGTACATAAACATTCCATTAAAAGTTATTGATGACAAGCCTCTGAAGTTTGACTTTTTGCACCATAACAATACTTATTGGCAACTAGTCATCATATCTCTAGTCCTTTAATGTATTTGCATTGTACTAAAGTGCGTTCATTTTAAATGGGCATATATGCGGCTGAGGAAGACCTGAAGGTCGAAACGTTGCTTGATTAAATTCCTCTGGAGCAGTAGTTTTCAGTGTTCAGACTTCACTTCTTTATTTGTCTATATCATTTAGTTGTCTTGCACCTGCGTCCTAATTGGATGTTTGGGATGTGCACACCATTTTTGTATTTTCATATATGCGGATGAAACAGGAAGCCTAGTGCATCCCAAATTTTTCAACATGAAAATTTTAATATAACATTATAGTCATTATGGTCTATTGCCTTTAGAAAAATGTTTTTTGAGGCGGTGGGGTAGTACACAATAGGCCCTTGTGGTGCGGCCTAAGCTTTTGTTCTTAATGGCATTTTTTCCCCCTTACATTACTTTTACTTTTATACTTTAAGTAGTTTTTTAAACCAGTACTTTTACACTTTTACTTGAGTAAAAAGCTTGAGTTGATACTTCAACTTCTACAAAAGTCTTTTTAAACCCTAGTATCTATACTTCTACTTGAGTAATGAATGCCAGTACTTTTGACACCACTGACTTTAAGTTATGTTAATAATTGTGTAAAAGTAAGTGTCAGTTCATTTTATTATTCATTGATTATTTATGTATCAAAATGTATTTAAAGATTAAGGGCCCTTATTTTAACAATCTAAATGCAAAGTGTAAAGCGCACGGTGCAGGTGTATATATATATACAGTACAGACCAAAAGTTTGGACACACCTTCTCATTCAAAGAGTTTTCTTTATTTTCATGACTATGAAAATTGTAGAGTCACTCTGAAGGCATCAAGGGCTATTTGACCAAGAAGGAGAGTGATGGGGTGCCAAGAGAATGCCAAGAGTGTGCAAAGCAGTAATCAAAGCAAAAGGAGGCTACTTTGAAGAACCTACAATATGACATATTTTCAGTTGTTTCACACTTTTTTGTTATGTATATAATTCCATATATAATTCCACATGTGTTAATTCATAGTTTTGATGCCTTCAGTGTGAATCTACAATTTTCATAGCCATGAAAATAAAGAAAACTCTTTGAATGAGAAGTTGTGTCCAAACTTTTGGTCTGTACTGAAACTAGCAAAGACACTTGTGTCGCATTGGACCGGGTGTATTATAGGGCCCTAAATCACTTTGGATTGTTAAATGGTAAAAAAATATATGGTAGCAAAATATTACCTAATTAACTTGTGATAAACAATGATGTGCTGGTTAATTAATCAAATGAATCCCAATGAACTAAAGACACTACATTATTGTGATAATCAATGATAAGATAAAGCATTGGATGTTTACGATAAAGAATGCAGACTGAAATATTGAATAAATATTACCGAAAATGTATTTCTATTTATTAGAACATTAATATTACTGTCCTAGAGAGCACAAAAAATCATTTTTACATATATACCTTTTTTTTTTGTAAAAATACACAACGGTAATAATAATAAGTTATTACTAAGTTACTATATTAAATTTATACAATTTTATTATATTATTTTTGATTAAATTACATTACATTATATTAACAAATATATATATATATATATTATACACAGTATAATATGCACAGTATATAAAAAGTTACCAAACTGGTACTAAAATAAATAAATCCAGAAATAGACATACAAAGACATATTAAAAAATACATAAACAAGTTAACCCTAAAATGTTAACTAGAATTAAAATGACTAAATATAATTTTTATTAGATCAGCGACTAGTGATGTTATCTTTAATAATCTATTGTAAATTATTAAATTACAGTTAGAACCCTAGTATTAATAAATTATACAAATTACAAATAAAAGGATAAAAGACGTGTTTTTATCTTTTCAATTGCTGTCGAACACATTTCATTGATGCGCCCGCACACACACACACACACACACACTGATCCAGAGCTCCAGACAGATGCTCCCCTCGCTGTGCAGAGTCAGATCAGAAGACAGCAGCCCTTAGGGGGTTGTGACACTGAATAAGGTGTGTGAATACACAAACCTTTATACATCGACATCTCAAGGATGCCCCTGCTGATCCCAGAATCAATATGGGCGGCAGAGACGGAGCCAAGGAGCATTTTTCAATCTCTACGCACTGAGCGTCAAGAAATAGCTTACAGTGCCCCAAGGAAAAATAACCTTAGAGCTGAACAAACTACTTCATCAAACTGTTGAAGCTGTCAGAGGTGGATGTTAATGTTAATGCCGTATAATGCAGTAGGAGAGATGACTGAAGAGCTCTGATTCTGCCATTGGCTCATGCATGCGTGTGAATCGTTGACATGCAAGCATTTGATCAATCTGTAATGAAGGTAACACTGTAAAATCCTGGTTAGGAGACATTCAGGGCTTTTGGTTGTCAAATTGGTTTCTTAACCTAAGGCCTGCACCTAATACCTTAAGTGAAATCTCTTTAATATCTCAAGTTTTTCTCCTGGAGAGAGATTAGATGAATTAAGAATAAAGAGAAACCATCAAACCTCTCTCCCTCCATCGCTCATACATTTTCTGCACAATTTGTGGTATGGACATAAATAGTGAGTCAAACCTGCAACAATCAGTTGTGCGATTACTTTTCTACAAATCGTGTGAAGAATACTTTTTTAAAAATAGTTTGACTGAAAGAGCTGGTTTGACTGAGAGAGCCTCAAAACAAATAAATAAAAATAATAATAAACATAATTAAAAATAACTATTAGAAATTGTTATATCAACAACAGCAAATAATTGTTCAAATATATTTTTTTTGTTTGTTTTTTATAATAATTATTATTAGCCAAATGTATTATTGTAGCATGTTACCATCATAATCATCACCATCAGCATATTCATCATCAACAACGACAAAAACTAATAATACTAGCATACTGTAGAAATTATCAGATGTTATGTATACATTTTTAACATAAGATAATCTACAAATAGGCTGCAATAACAATTTCAACTTCAGAATGCTCACATTTCAACTGAATACACATTATCTTTTACTTGCATCATTTTATTTTTCAAAATTAAACATTATAATAATAATAATAATAATAATAATAATAATAATAATAATAATAATAATAATAATAACTTTGAACATCATTATTTGCTGTTGTTATAAGTATTTCTTATTATAAATATTATTATTTCTTTGTTTTCAGGCTCTTAACCAGCTTTTAACCAGTGAATAATGTAAATAAAGTAATCAAATATTTAGACAATTCTTTGAAGTAGTAATTTCATGGTCTCTCTGATAGAGTGGGGGAAGGTACAAGGCCAGGATATTTGTGGAGAGGGAATAATGGTTTTCAGCACAAATGTATTAAACTCTGCATTGAGATCCATCAGCACTTACTAGTGTGTGTACATGAATGTGTGTCCATTTGCACGCTAGGAGCATCACCATCCTGATGACAGATAATGATGCGTAATATCACTTGTCTCTGAAATAATCAGAAGTCCAGCATCTCTGATGACAGGCCTGCAATGGGGCAATTACAGGCACAGAGAAGAGCATCTGTCCAGCAGAGGATCTGTGACACACAATCCATCTACACTGAGAGCATCCACAGCGTTCACTGAAGCAGACCTGTGAGGATTACACTAAATACACCAGAGAAAGACCAAACGTAATGAAGGGCATGTGCTAAAGGTCAGTTTCTGAGGTGTGTTTACAGTGAACTGGATTGCAGACAGAACAGTGTTCAATGTTCATGTTAGCGGAATTTCAGAATTGGATTTTGAAGTTTTTCACACTCTTGCGGAATTCCAGAAGATATTTCTGAAAAAATAGCCAGACTACTACTTGTAATTGGTATTTTTTTTTACCAACAAAATAAAAAAATAAATTCTGCATGAAGTTCCACCCTAAACCTAAGCCTTAGAGAATCATAAACACATTTAAAAAAAGAGATATGAAAACAAAGTACAAATGCCTGCCACTTTCCAAAATATATATATTTTTTTATTTTATGAAATGCATGAGATTGGTATGGCCTGTCAGAGTGTTACAAAAAAAAACAAACAAACAAACAAACAAAAAAGACAAAAGGAAAACCCTTATTAATAATAGTAATAATATATACATAAAAAATCTACCTAAATAAACAATATATATATATATATATAATATATATATATATATATATATATATATATATATATATTATATATATATATATTGTTTGTGCATCTATCTATGTATGTAACTATGTGAATGTTTATGTGTGTATATATATGTATATATATATATATATATATATATATATATATATATATATATATATATATATATATATATATATATATATATATGGGAGGGTATACGGTACATTTAATTTATACATATATTTAATATATTTCATATTATTTAGTAAATATAATAAAATATATTTCTTGTCCAGACAGTTTATTAACTTTTTTGAATTCCGTTTGAATCACTGTTTAATTTGTTGTTGAGTGGAGACCTCAGTCTGAATCTGTCTGTCACCTTTCATATTTGAGTTCATTGAGAATTTTACACTAGGTGACTTTTTATTTTTATTTTGAAATTATTGTAGTTCATTTTATTAATTAATTTATTTCAAGACATTATTTTATGTTGCACTGTTGCAATTATTAGCTTCAGCAGAAAAAAAAAAAAGTTAACTTAAATGGTTTCAACCGTTGCACTTTGGGCATCCCAAGTTCGAGTGCTGATCCTCTCCGTGCTTCTCTGTCTCTCACTTTGCTCCTGTTCACCTATTTTTCATACTGAAATAAAGGCATAAATGCCAAAAGAAAAAAAAAGGTTTCTTCATTTGTTGATTTCATCTGTTTGTTTCTATGGGTCCGATGTTCAGTTATTATTAGGACATCCAGCAGAAGTATCACCCGTGAACAATAAAAGCAGGTGAATTGCTCTCATTACTTGTACACTTGTGATGTAGCCGAGTGTATTCCATCAGAAGTGTTCAAGTCTTGCTGCACAAAAAGAGCAGCAGCGTGTGGAGTGTGTGTGTGTGTGTGTGTGTGGAGCAGAAGGGGACCGGCTGGGGTGGAGCACAGGACGTTCACCAAAGATGGCTGAATACCCCTCTCCCCCTTCTTCTCTCTCTCTAATGTCCTTTACCATGCTTATGGCCGGCAGTATTGATTAATCTAAGTGCAGCTGGAGGATGAGAGGCTCTGCTGGCAGATGCACAAAAGGCCATTAAACACGGGGCATGCCGGGGAGACAAATCAACGGCTGAATCAAAGAAGAGAATTGTGGGTAAATTAGCACATGGTAAGCGAGACGACGATTACGGCTGGTAAATCTGACAATCGAGAAGTGAACAGAAACTTAGTTGACACAAAACAATTAAATACAGTTATCATTTACTCTCCCTGATGTTGTTCTGAATCCATACTCCGGGCTTTCTTCAGTGGAACATAAAAAAATAAGCATAAATCTAAATTAAATAAAAAATCTGAAGACTGGACACAAAAGTAAAATGAAAGTCTCATAAATGTGACTTGTGCATAACAGAAAGTTTTCTGAAGTCATATGATAGATTTGTGTCAAAAACAGACTGAAGCTTGTTATTTCATTTCTAATCTTGGCCTCGAGCGTGCTGTTTTTTACCAGATAATTGCATGTTTTTTTTTTTTTTTTTTTTGAATGATTCATTCAGAATGAACAGTAAAAATATGTGATTTAAAATTAGGACTTACATACTGTAAATACACACACACACACACACACACACACACACACACACACACACACACACACACACACACACACACACATATATATATATATATATATATATATATTATATATATATATATATGCATGTTTTGAACATTCTATTCATTTAAAAAAATATAATGAAAATGTACCTGTTTTCAACAGTGTAACGGGCTAATATGTTTTTTTTTTTTTTGTTTATATATTGTGATCACATCAACAAATTACATTTTACACATTATCAAAATAGGAAACAGTTCATTTAAATTGCATTAATATTTCACAATTACCATATCATTGTATTTTAATCAAATAAGTGCAACCTTGGTAAGCAAAAGATGCCTTTTAAACAGTATTGCAAACAATGTATATACATTTTACAGTAATGAGAAAAGTGCATAATTGACATGAAAACACACTTTAAGGTGAACTGTTAATTGTTTTTTATTTATTTTTTCTCTCAATGAACTCCTAATTTGCTGCTTATTGATACTTAGTAAGTTCTTAATGGTCCCCAAAATGTATTTTAAATATATATTTTTTACAGTCTTCTTTTGATTCTGCTTGAAATTAAATAAAATAATAATAATAATATATATATATATATATATATATATATATATATATATATATATATATATATAAATAAGCTCAGTGCAAGAATTGTCTGTGTGTCTTCTAGGGAGCATCTTCAAACCCTGAATTCTGATGAGATCCATAAATAAGAGGAATGGAGGCTGCGGCCGACGGGACCGTGAGGAGGGACAGGTCATGATGGCTTTCAAATAAAAAACTACACCGCAGCGTGACTGAGCATACTTTCATAAGACTCACACATCTCAGAGTTTTGTATAAATGACCTTTATTTCCCCCTCCATGCTGCTGGTTAATTTGCTGTAATCCGCCTCTGTGCAGTTATTAATCGAGTCCCGAGCCACTGTTAGCTATAGTGAGGCGTTTTGGAAGCTCATAATGGCTCACACACACACATACACACACCCAAACGAGCAAAACAACCAAGCAGGCATCTGATTCCCCCCGGTTCACTGCTGTTTGATATCTGCAGCACGGACAGCCGTGGATGATATCATAACTGTGACTGCTAACTGACATCACACGCTAATGGCTAATGGGTCCTATGAAACTCAGTCTAGTAGTCAATAAATCAGCATAAGTGCACTGTTATTTGAACCTGTCTCTCCATTAAAAAGAAAGAACAACAAAGGAAAACTAAGGACAAGGCAATTATTGGTCTACGCTGTTGTGTTTGCTTGCAGTTTCATCATGAAATTAGATATTAAAGAAAAGGCTGCAAAACTGCAGTTTATTCATAAACATAAACTAAAACTTGTGAAATTAACGGGAAGATATAAAATGTGTGTTATTTGCACTATTCAAGGACATATGAATATTGCAGTGTGAAACCAAACAATGTTTTGAAACCGGGCTGATACGACGAGTGTTTCAACCATTTTGGTTTAGTAGCAGGTAAGCAAAACCTACACAATAATAGTACATTATTAATTATGAATGGACATCAATTCTTTGATGAATAGAAGGTTTGAAAAGTAAAAACTCAATTATTTTGTAGCATTAGAAATGTCTTTACTTTAGATGTATTTACTGAATCATTGCACAATAAAATTTGTGAAGCATAAAAAATGAAACCTAAAATAATTAAAAAAAACAAAAGCGATGTCAAAGTGGTTAATCGCATTCAAAATAAACGTTTTTGTTTACATAATGTGTGTACTGTGTTTATTCATTATGTATATAAATACACACACATACAGTATATACTAATGCTACACCCACACCAACAGGTGTCAGTATAAAGATAAAAATACGAAAATATCTATTTAACATTTTACACTATAAGGGGCCTCCAAAAATACAGATGTTAAATATCTGCTAAATATATTTTTTTCCCCTGCCACCAATATATATCTTTACAACTTTCTTTGTTGCATTCAAAAAAAATGTCTCAGTTATGTACGGTAACCCTCGTTCCCTGAAGGTGGGAGCAGAGACGTCACGTCGGTGACCGTTGAATTGGGGTCTCTGTTGAGAGTAACTGACTAAAAGGAACCAGGCATCTACTAGCAGAGGTTTTAACAAGGCCATGCTAACCAACAAAACAAGCAACACTTGTTGAGAATGATCTACAATGTGGACCAGACTTTATGTTAACACTCCAAATGTTTGCTATACTACACAATTTAAAAATAACATTCTAAATCTTATTCAAATTCCATTACTCTTTTAAAGCTACTCCATTTTGGAATAGTGCACTCCTTCTGTAGCTTTAATTTTGTCCATCATTGTGATTACCTGAAGCGACGGTGAGGCGAACCCCATTAGATCTGCAGTCACATATCAGTCACCTGAAACTGGACAGAGCTCTATGAAGCCTGGCCTCTAACACAGCACATTCATTCTGAGCAGTGACTCCCAGAAGCCCCCGCTGGTCAAGAGCAGATTCTTTCTCATTTGGCTGAGTGGCACCACAGCGGCTTGTTAAAGCTTGAGTTTAAATACATCATTTCTGGGAATGAAAGAGGCGAAGAAGAGAAAAAAAACATTGTTTTCACCGCACCCCCAGCCTCCTTTCTTTTTTTCAGACTCCATGCTGCTGCTTTCCTGGACAAAAGACAGAGCGTGAAACATATGCAGTCATTTCACAGCTGTCTCGTGTCTTTTTGCCGCTCCCATCTATTTCAATCCATCATTCACATCTCTCTCCAGAATAACTTGCGATGAACAGGATTTCACCTGGTCTTTAAATGCATGTGCTAATGAAATGCATGTACAACCTTAATATCGCAACTATGTATTTTTTTTTTTAAATGTTTAACCCAAAGGGTACATGAAAACATCTGCACTTTTTAGTCTGTGGTATTTGCACACATAAAATCTGCCCTTTATACATTAACCAGCAAACCAGGCACTAAATGCACCGATTTAACATGGTCAAAGTTTTGCTGCGTAGCATCGGCCTTCAACCCCTGCTGGTAGATGTTGTTTTTGATCCCAAAATACTCCTTCCGGTTTGTCACAAGTTTCGGAAAGTTTTTTTCGAGTATGGCTCTGTGTGACGTTAGATGGAGCAGAATTTCCTTATATGGGTCCTGAGGGCACTTCTGCCGGAAGAGCGCACGCTCCCGTATAGCAGAGCACTGAGAGCACAGACATTCACTGATCAAAACGAGAGCGTCGCGAAATGTCACAAAAGAAGTGTGATTTTGGTTGCCAGGGCAAGACAACCCTGCACAGATTACCAAAAGAGAAACAGCATTAAGGGACCAGTGGATGGAGTTTATTTTTACAGAGCATCAACGGAGTTGTGCAAGTGTTTGTGTTTGTTCCCTGCATTTCGAAGATGCTTGTTTTACAAACAAAGCCCAGTTTGACACCGGATTTGCGTATCGTTTATTTCTTAAGGATGATGCAATCCCAAGGAAAAAGGGTCACGATCGTGTGTTGGAACCGCAGGCGGTGAGTAAAACTGCTTCAAATATCTCTGCCTCCTTGTTAGTGCGTACTCTCCCATGCCTGAGACCCGGGTTCGAGCCCCGCTCGGAGCGAGTCGTTGCTGCTGCTGCTCTCGTTCAGTTTCAGCCTCGGGATCTGATTCTGGATCATAAATATACGCTGAATCTGACTGTAAGCCATGGTTTGTTTTGGATGATGGGTTTTTCCTCAGGGTAATGTCACAGCTTCCAAACGCTCTCAACGCAAAAGCCTACTGGCGCTCGTGATTCTTTAGCTCCGCCCACACATCGCGCCTCCAGCCGGTCGTGTTTTTCTGGGAAAAATCGGTACAGACTATCTTTCTCTTATGAATATAATAAAACGAAAGACTTTTTGGAGTTATGAAGGATGCAGTACTACTCTATAGGTACTCAAGATTAACAGGATATTGAGTGAAAACGAGCATTTCACCCCCCCTTTCATCTTTAGATTTTTTTCAGATTAGTCGATTAATCGATTTTTTTTATATATATATCTTTTCTGATTAGTCCATTAGTCATTTGTTTAACTGTCATTTTTTATCAATTAATCTTTCAATATTTTTTTAGATTAATCAATCAATCTAATGATTATTTTCTAATTAGTCCATTAGTTCTTTGTTCAACTTACCAAACAATATATATATATATATAAAAACTTCTAAAAAAGCCATTCATCTATCCATGTTTCACTCAAACAGTTTCAATTTGCTGAGAATGCAGTTGTGAGTACTGAAAATTTCCATCATGCCCAAGAGCCATCATTGGGACGAACATAAAAAGTTGGATGTATTCATGCAATCAATGCAAAATGATGCATTTACATAATTGACACAATCGATTAGTTTGACACATCAGTACAGCAATGCTTTTATCCAAAGAGAAAGAACATCATGAATAGTCTGTCATTTTCCTCATAAAAAAAAAAATATCACAGGCAAATCTAAAACAATTCAGACAAAACACTGCTATTTAATAACAGTGGCCCTATTTATTGTTAGTGAATTTGGCACTCAGGATACTGATATTTTTCAGCAAATATATTCCCACTACAAATAGACGTCTAATAATCTCTTCTTCACACCTTTGAGTGAATAAAAAGTTTCAAAGTTCATCACTCAGCGGGTGTGAATGTACTGTATGCATATCTTTCTTATAATTACTCCACACTTCCGTTGCTCTTAGAGTCATCTTTTAAATGTCAGTGCTTTTTAAAGCTCTGCTGCACCATATGTTTCTTCAGCTCAGCTCCATCAATTACAACTGAGCAGAAACATCGATCCATTGACTATCTCAGTCCTCTCATTTATCTGAGCCGCTCAACAAAAACAACATTCCTACTATATAGTCAAGTATATGTCAATGTGAGGCCACACATTTTGCTTTTGACCAAGTTATTTCTAATTTTAGATTTCAATAGTAATTTAAGAATGTACTGTTAATTATGGTAAACATTTAACGTTTGTTTTCTGATTTTGAAATATGCCTTTGATATATTAAATGGAAAGTTCGCCTTAAAATTGTGATGTCATTCCAAACCTGCATGCACGTGGTTTATACTTTAGTCCACTTTAGATGTTCTTCTAACTACAGAATAAGTAACTTTGCAACTACGTGTCAGTTATTTAGTCGACCAATACCCAAATGATTGCTTGTTGACATGCAGTTGCAAAGTGAATTATAGTTAGAAGAATTCTTAAAAGTGGACTATCGATACAAAGTGTAACCAAAAAGTGGTTTTGTCCATACAATGTTGTTTTGGACCCCATTGACTGACATTATATGTATAAAACCATTTAAACATCCTTCAAAACATCTTCTTTTGTGTTCCACAGAAGAAAGTCATACAGGTTTGGAAAAACTTGAAGGTTAATAAATGATGACAGAATTTGAGGGTAAACTGTCATCTTAAATTAATAAATCTTTCCAGTAATCATTTGTGAAAGATTTCATTATTTGTGTAAAACAGTTGCGGATGATTCTTAAATGAGTCTTAAAATCAGTCATAATTTTACAGATTCACTGTGTTCTTTAAATGTATGATTTCCAAACAGATGGCTGACAGTAAAAAAAAAAAAAAAAAAAAAAAAAAAAAATTCAAAGTCCTAGTTTCCAGACTATGGATCCAGAATTAACTTATGCTTTTCCATGCAAATGCATACTTTTGGATACATGTGGTACTGTCTGTCTGACTCCCTATCGATCTGTCTACCGATTCCTCCATGACGAAAGGCCTCTATCATTTCTGTCGAATTGTATTTTTGTGTTATAATTATATATCTTAAAGGAAAAAAAGAAAAAAGAAGTGCACTGCACAGAACAGAAAAAGCGTGTCTGTTTAGACAGTTCTGGCAACAGAAATCGGAGGTTCTAAAATCTGAGCCATGTTTGCAAACCCGCACCTCAATTCAACTGGAATTGATGTTTTTAATATTAAAAAAGCAAATATAAAACATGTCCACATCTTAAACCAAGGGACACCATCGGCTAGCCGCGAGCGCTTGATTGTTTCCATGCCACATTTTGCCGTATGATCCCAGGCAGCTTTGAGGCATCCATCGCTCAGCGAGGACTGTTCCAGCTGCCATCCCCTCATTCCTCAGCAGAATGAATGGCTTCCCTACACCACGCTCCCTGTGCCGAGCTGGCTCTTTCATCTCTCTGAAGCCCTCTCGCCGTGATGCACTACGTGAGTGCACATGTGAGGCGCAGCTGAAATGCGGCCCTGCCGAAGACTGATGAGGTTTCCACCTTATCGTGATGCAGCTCAATATGGTCTTTGCTGCAAGCTGATATGAGCTCGTGTTCGGGCTGATATGGTTTGTTTCAGAGGAGTAGTGGTCTCACAGAACTCAAATAGGATTCATATGGCACTGAGTAATAGTTGTTTTGAAAATGTTGTTGTATTCTTTCTAAGGAGGGATAAGATGCGCTCTGTAGTGGAGTATGGCATCATGACTTCAGCTACATAACATTGGTGTTTGCACGTAGATTGATTGACAACTTTAAATTTAGTTGCTTTATTAGAAATACATTCTTTTCAGTGCACACATGCCTTTTTATGCAAATAAGCCTTATTGTAAAATGCAACGTATTCAGAAAACCTATTGTTACAGTATTATCCTGGTGCAGTTAACGTTGGCATGAAATCAAAATTTCTTTTGTGCTGTAAATGACTTTTTTTTAGATGTCACTGCAAACAATTTATATACGATTTTTCTTAATCAACACTGTATCAAATTATTGTAACATAATCTCCCAACAGATTTCTCTTTAGTAACGCACGCAAAAATTTTATTATAATCATTTAGTCCACTTAAACCCCGCCCTCTCTACAATGACTGCAAGTTCACACGGATTTGTAATGTCACGCCCAGTTCTCAAAAACCAATCAACAACCAGCAGATAAAACAAAGTCCCCGCCCTGTATTTATTTCTTTTCTTTTTTCCGATAATTTGTTAAACTGTTGTATATCACAATTTGAAAGAAAGAGACCTGTTGCTAGTAGTGTTGTCAAAAGTACTGAATTCCAGCGTTTACTGATTTTTTTTAATTGTCCGTTTTCCGCTGACATTTGAGCACTGTTGAGCGAATTCTTAAACACAGCTGACTGTCATTGTGTTCATGCACTCAACAGATATGACTGTGATTGGCTGATAGATGCAGCTCTCAAACCTCCAGAGTATTTCTGTGTGAGCGCTCGGTCAAGAGAATGAAGCGATGATCAGTGAAGCCAATCACAGTCATAACTGTTGAACACATGAACACAATCACTAAACCGCAGTTTAAGAATTCGCTCAAATGTTAGCGGGAAATGGAAACCGACTGGTACAGAAGTTGGTACTTTTGACAACACTAGTTGCTAGCTCGATTTCATTGCAACTTCAATGTTGAATTTTTACGTAAAATTTTTCCCCCCTAAAACTACTGACTCTTTGATACCTATCAATGAATTTCTGAAACAGCTTTAATACTCATTTTGAACTCATTTACTCTGTATAAGGCATTACATCGAAGTAAGAAGTTCCAGTATCATGGCAAAACAGATCTATACTGCATTCATCCAGAGCAGGTGGTCTAATTTCAAAATTCCCGAACAGATTTGAAATATTTCTGAAACACTTAATATTCTTAGTGCCAGGCAGTAACTAGATTATGGAGTGAGATGTGCTCATCTACTTAAGGAGCTTAATGGAAATAAGCATGACACAACATCTACTTTCAGCCTTGATATGTAAGAGGAATAAATTCAATAAGCCCAATAGGCTTCTTAAGAAATCTTCTCTGACTGACTGACTGGTGCTGTCATTCAGTAGTATAGCAACCTATATGAGCCGAGAATATGGGACATAAATCACCTGTTTTCATTTGTCCAAAACACTGATTGACATATTGGTGAGCAAATCAATTTCCAAAAAAAAAACATATCTGGTCTCATGGCTCTGTTAGAGCTGAGGGACACAATTAGACTCATGTGGAGAGCTGACAATGGAACCAAATCCAGTTGCCCATGTTGACCCCTGTCTTCTTCTACAAAACGAGATGTGGTTGAAACACTATTTTAAACCATGCAGAAAAGACGTATATAGTTGGTTACCAGAATATGTCAATAATAGTGTGAGGCCACATAGCATGTGCTCTTTATATAAACGTTAAAGATGACAAGAAGCTAAAAAAGCGGTGTTCCCCACTTACGTGCTGCCACATGTCTCGGATAAGCGGCCGGTAGCGCAGGAAGTACTTCAGCGGGAAGGTCTCCACATCGGGCCACGTACTGGGACTGTTCCAGGTCACCTCTAGTCTCCGTGCATTGTTGGCTACAGGTTTGGCCACCACCTTCTCAGGGGGGTCAGGTTTCACTGTTGGACCAAAGAGACCTCGATGTAAGCCCATGACCAATCTCAGGTATCATATTCAAAGAAATCAATCCCTCATAATTAAATCTGTCATCAGAATTTCATTGATTTCTTCTGTGGAAAACAAATGGGAGGAAAATCCTCAAATCGTATCCACACATGGCCATATTCAAATGGGTCACGCCAAAAACGATATATATGGTATGGATGTTTTGTTTCAACTAATCCACAAGACGCCTTATTAGTGAAACAAAATAGTGCAAAATCTCAAAAGTTAAGATTTAAGAAGTGCATGGAAAAACAAAGGCTTTTGGGATTGGAAAGACTTGTGGGTTATCTTTAAGGCACTTTGTTTGTCTTTTTAAACCTTGAAGCTTGCTGTCATTTGAAACTTGCGTTCACCATATGGAATAGACTAGCATGAAAATTCTTCTAAATTTCTCATTTAGTTTTTCTCAGAAAAAAAAATAAAAATAAAATAATATAAGCCATACAGGTTTAGTAATAACAATAGTCATAAGATCTTTTGGGGTAAACTATTCCTCTAACATAGCTAGGAAGTGTGAAAATACTAATGAAATGCTAATGGTATTTGAGCTGTGACAAGGCTCAGAATAAAAAGAACACAGTTTTAGTGGCTACGCAGAAAGAATCACTCATGACAAATGCCACTAGCAAAAGACTATAATGGAAAAAGAGATGAATGATGAATAGTGCTGAGATCTCCTCTTTATGATCCACAGCTCGTCCCTCTGAGCAGAAAATCAGTTTGACACAACATACACGTCTCCTAAAGAAGCCACACTGTGACATTTCTCGAGATGTCTTTTGAGCAGCGGCGTCTCCTGAATATTAGGAAAGCCGTTTGGAGCTAAGGTTTATGGGAAATAAGCAGAGAGCAACAGAGTGGCCTTTCTCTTCTTCTGGAGATGCGGTGTCCAAGGATCATTCTGTTTGCTCTGCGGTTTAAGCTTCACTCGCACACAAACACATACACACGAGGACAAAGAGATGTTTCTGAGCCCCGTTCCCTTTACTATTCATAGCAGACACATAGTGGCTTCAGGATTTATAGCTCAGGCCTTGACCTGGCTTGAGCGAAACACTCTTTACGACTTTCAAACACTGTTGATCTTGTTTAGATGTCGGCTATTCGGATGCAGATTTTTATGTCTGAGCATGCTGAGAGGAAGAACTGGACTAAAAAACAAACAAAAAAGATATTTAAGAACATCTAAAACATCCTGTAGACAAGATCATTTGCTCACTTTAAAAACCTTTTTTAATACCTCATTGGAAAATAGTTTTGACCTTGTATAAGCATAAACCTCTCTAAATTTGATTCGATTTCTGCTTAAAACAAGGGGGAAAAGAGAAGTAAGAAAAATAAGTGTCATGCATTTCAATACTTTTATTAGTGCTGTCAAACGATTAATTGTGATTAATCGCATCCAACATAAAAGTTTTTGTTTGCATAATATATATGTGTGTGTGTGTTTTGTGAGTATTTATTATGTATATATACACACATACAGTATATATATATATATATATATATATATATATATATATATATATATATATATATATATATATATATATATATTGAAATGTTTACATGTATTTACAATTATATTTTTATATTCATATAATTCATACATTATGCAAACAAAAACTTTTATTTTTGATGTGATTAATCATAATTAATCATTTGACAGCACAAAAAAAAAAAAAAAAATCTGATGAGGAAAATTATTTGCGCTGTGTAGCTTTTTTTCATTTAGTATATTTATTTCCCATGTATCTTGAAGTTCTGGTCAAAATGTAATAGTCTGCATGCTTTAGTTCCATTATAACTTTCATCGATATGTTTCCTACTTGTCACTAAAATGCTCTTGTTTTTTTCAAATGCAATCAAATAGCTGTAACATATGAAATGCTTTTTTTTTAAGAGTCCATTTTCTATAAAATATACACTAGAACCAGAGGGAAAATATTTTCGTTGTCATTCCAGTGATCCAGACTACATTAGCATTTTTATTACTATCAAGCACACATGTAGCCATGCATGTAAGCATCTTATTTAGTTGCCAGAAGCCACTTCAACACCACACCACCATCAGCCAGACGATATATTGGAGATATTTTCTTCACTTCTGTTTGCCAGCATGGATTTTGTTCTTTCAACAACAAAAAACGAACAATAAAAAAAGGAGATGATTATAAATTACAAGTGTCTGGCAAATATGAGCTAGATTTTTTTGCAAGGTCTATTTGCTCAACCCCAGTATATCATACAAGGTTAATAGTGAATAGGAATTTTTAAATAACTTTTTTTTTAAGCAATTCAATGTGTTCACATCAAAATGACTTGTAAATATTATTTTATAAATACATACACAGTATATATTATGAAAATATTTACATTTATATATGTTTATTCCTATATTTTATATTATATATAAATATATTTAATATATAAACAGGATATTTTTACTTAAATACATAAATGCATTTGTTTGTATTTATATATACATGCTATATACACACATATATATTATGTAAACAAAATGTTAATTTGGATGGGATTAATCGCGATTAATCATTTGACATCACTTGTTTTTTTTTTGTTATTATTTGTGAAATTTAATAGCAATTTAGGAGTGAATGCATTTTCCAAATGTTTTTTTAGTGTAGTATACCACTGTACCTATTGAAGACTCCTCGAAGCTGATGGCGCTGGAAGCTCGACCCAGCGAGTTCACTGCCGTGACGTTGACCCGGTAAGGAAAGCTGGTGAAAAGTTCTGGAAACTTCACATGACATCTGTTCTTATGGACTTCATCCCTCGTCACCTCTAAGGGCCTCTGGTTGTGTCTGAAGAAAAATGAAGAAACGAGATCTAAAACTGTCTTCTGAAGCATCATGACATTTGTAGTTTAATTTTTAAATGAAATAAATTCTATAAAAAGTAAAAGACGACAGATTTTAAATTCTTGGATGAACTCTTGGAGGAAGTCCTTATACGGTAACACTAAGTTATTGTCAGAGCTGGGGAGTACTTTAACTGGATACATTTAATCTGGATTTAGTAATCAGATACCACAAATTAAGTGCTTGTAATTAGATAATATTACATTTTAAAATACCCGTAATCAGATCACAAAATTAAAAAGTAAAATTGAATTGTACTACTAATTGTAAAATTGATTACATGACTACATATTTACAAAATAGCTAAAAAATCTGTCAGACTTGATTGATTCTCACGGATTCTTATTTTTTCTTTTTTTTTATTTCTTTTTTTTCCTTCATTTTTTACATTTTCCTTTCTTAAATAGCTACCGCTTATGCATATTCAGAAAGTCTTTGCATTTTACATTTTGGTTAATGGTCACATGCACATGCAGGTAAACAAATTAACCCCCCCCCCCCCCTTTTTTCATTTATGCTATTTAAATGATCAAATGTTTACAATTTTTTATTTTAATTTTACATTTTCATTATTTAATTGAGTATTAGCTTTCCTTTAAACTCGCAAACCCCCTGGAGTTCCAGTTTGGGAAACCTTGACATACTGTTTGATGCACTTCATGATGTTAACAACAAAGAATGTTTTCGGTCAAACTTTATTTTAAGGTAAACTATCAAATGTTCTGCTTATTAATAGTTAGTAAGGTAGTTGTTAAGTTTTGTTAAGTTGTTAAGTATTGTGTATGATTAGGGATGTAGAATACGGTCATTCAGAATATCTGCTTTAAAAGTAAAACAGACTATATGTTAATAATAGGCATGCTAACAAGCAACTAGTTAATAGTGAGAACTGGTCCCTATACTGTATAAGTGTTACCATGTTTTCTTTATCTTTGTATTTGTATATTAATATGGTACAAGATTATCCCATTGAAATCAATGAGTTGACAAGTGAAGTCAAAATAATCTAAAAGCAATAAAAAGTGGTCTGATCATATTACCCAAAATGTTTAATTTAAAGTAATACGTTACTAACTAAAATGAAATTGTCATGTAATTTGGAATATACATTTAGTCATTACAATTAGTAATTAATCTAAGTAATCTAGAATAAATGTATTTCATTTCTTGAAGAAGCAAACGTTAATAAATGATGTTCTGCAGTGGCATGAGAACAGCAGATATGTTAAATTAGGGGCTGCCATTCCCTCGCCTCTAAGGTCCATGGACCGAGGTCTTGTAGCTGACCTGTAAACCTCCTGATATCAGCCCTGCGCATGCACTGCCAAAATCATTTATTAGGTTTTGATGAAGTTATATTGGGGTTATACTTCAAGCACCTGGCGGCACATTTTCATCCATAAATCACTTGTCATGTAGATAATGTCTATTCCTGACATTATGCTCTTGCATAATTACGTATAATGGCCTAAACTGCACAATGTACAAAACCTAATGGATTATTAATTCTTCAAATTTTTTGAAGAATAGGGGTTAATCAAAGTCAATGCTTTTTAAGTCAAGTTTTGGATGTGATTAATCGCGATTAATCGTTTGACATCACTACTTCATACGTGTGATTCAGATGAGCTATATGTTCATATATTACGATATCACATTTCATGGGATCCAAATTTCCATTTATTTATTGAATTAAAGTCTTGAGCTATTTAACATTCAGCTTTGAGTGTGATCGCGTTAGTGTTTGTGAGTACTAGCGCACTTCTATTTGGTGAGTGACGAGGATAAAGCCACTCTACGGTTGTCCAGACAGATGTGGACAGAGAGAGAGAGAGAGAGAGAGAGAGAGAGAGATGAGAGAGATGGAGAGATGGAGCTCTAGTGTGTGCAGGGTTGCTCCGCAGGGGCTTTCGACTGAGAGTCCACTTATATTGCCTTGAGTTCCAGCACTCAGAGTCAGACCGGCCTAATCAGCTCTCAGCAGACAGCGTCTGACCACACAGATCACTGATTCAGATGAGCTCAGTGTGTCTCAAAGCCTCCGCCGAACACGAGAGGGCATGACATGACAGACGGAGCGAGAGGAGAGGAGAGCAGAAGGAAGAGCGGGACTTGACAGATGGAGTTGCAAATAAAGAGAAAAGCAGAAAAGTAAACATCTTACTGGACATCGACTTCGAAGTCCGTAGGGATGTACGTGGGATGCTGAAGGTGCCAACTGCAGTAGAAGCCCTTGGGATAGGTGTTTGATCGACACGTCACCTGCGGTTCCTTCGGAGGAACTGTGAAGAAAGCAGAAGGGTGGCAATGTAAGTACTCTGTCAGCAACAACACCTTTGGAAATCCATCAGTGGCCCAAAATACAAGTCCCAGGAGACTTTTTTTAACGTTATCCCCTGCTTCCGTGGCCACGTAACCCCTTGAACCTCCCCATTCCAGGCATCAAGTGGGAAAGGAAATGTAATAACCGCCCATGCCCTCCTTCCAGATTAGGGTCCTTTCTTACAGCGCCACTGGACCATGCCTACCGCTGCCAGAATTGAAACTGATGACTTGGACCGGTTGCCAGGGTTACGCATAATATTACTCCTTCCCATGTGTTCCTGTGTGTGAAATGGAGAGTGATTTAAGCTCTGTTGGCTGCTGAGTGCCGCCTTCTCCCTCCTCATCTCCATCGGCCCCCGGGGACCTAACAAACTAGAGCCTGCAAGAAACAACTACGCTTCAGAAGCTCACCTCTGGGCTTCCTTTTGAGCTCTGATTGCGCTAAACAGCCAGCTTACACGCGCTCTTTCCTTACGTGATTGTGATGAAACAGGCTTTGAGATTTTTGATGGAAATTTCACCAAAGTATCTGTGAACTTGTGAGAACTTGCGATGCTCTTAAGGCCTTGGAATAAAAAGTACAGACTAAAGAACACTTAAAACATTAAAGAGTAGATGGTAAACACCATTACTATGAAAAAAAAAAATCTCAATTTTTTTGTAAACTGACATAAATAATACCACAAATGATGTACTGTTACTTTAGACAATCAACTTGGTAGACAATAAAAAAAAAAAAAGTCATTTATACAGCCAAATATCCAGAATTGTTGACCAATTAGCAACCACCCTGAATACCCTGGCAACTAAATACATATATGTTTATATAACAAATATATTATATATAAAAAAATATTTTACTAAAAATAATATTATTTTCTGAACTGTTGAAAAATATAATCTAATAACCTTTCCTTCAATAACCTCTCAAATGGCCTCTCCACATTTTTACTTAAATTCTTATTTTATTTTATTTTATTTTACAGCGGTTTATGAATAAACAAGTGACAAACAAAAGAAAATATGTCAGTTCTACAAAAAATAAAAAATAAACTTGCATTCAAGATGATTCTAGAATAATTTCTAATATTTTTTTATTATATATATATATATATATATATATATATATATATATATATATATATATATATATATACTATATTACTATAAATAATATTATTTTCTGAAGTGTAGAAGCAAATATTATCTAATAATCCCTCCTTCAATAACCTCTCAACTGACATGTCCAAATTTTTTAATCTAATAAATTAATTTCATTTAATTTCATTTTATTTTACAGCAGTAAAACGCTGTGAAAACGCTGTACTTTTATTTATTTTTTTAATTATTTATTTATTTATTTTTTTCAAATCACCCTGCTGTTACTTTATGGAAACATCTTGCTTAATTCATTACTCAGCAATGAAGAATCAATTAGCAATGGAGTTTTACTCTTCTGTTAGGAAATAAACAAGAATACTGATATAAACTGCAAACCACACATAAACAGACTGATGTTGCATACTTCATTGCTAGACCAAAACATGAACTCAGGAGATAGGAGAAGACTTGTTAGAGGAGAGGAGGAGTCCAGAGAGTAATGCGTTTGACCTGACATTCCATCCATGAGCCGCGAGCTCAGAGCTTAGACAGTTTCTCCTCAGGAGGTGCATTCCTCCATAGAGTTGGGCCTGCAGGAGGCCTTCCTCACCCTCAGGCCAAATGGGCACACTGACAGCTCACAGACCCTCATCCCCAACACCCGAACCCTCCCTTTTCACTTCCCCACCCTTCCCCAAGGAAAGTGCATGGCCATCCTCACAGTGGAAGATCTCAAAGACATTCTCCAAAGAAGCAAAAGCGGCAAAACAAAAGAAGGTTGCTTTTCGGAGAGAATTTGCAACCTAGCAACACCTCTATTGTTTCCTTTATGGTTTTTTCTCACCCCCTCCCCCCTTTTTGTAGGACAAAATGTTGTTGAAGTGACAAAAGACATATCTCAGCGTTCTTCCTTACGAGTGATTTCATCTAAGATTCTGGTGCCAAAGGAACAGCGTTAGCCGGAGATGTGGACAAGCTAAACAAAAGTGTCACTTAAGCCATTTTGATCACACTAGCCTTGAACGAAACGGATGGGAAAGTTATTCATACTGCTTAGTTAGGACTGTGAATCCCACAAAAGAATATCTGTGTCATAGATTTAATTTAATTTAATTTTATTTTACTTAGCTGTGGTTTATGAATAAACAGGTGAATAAATTAATTTAAGAATAAATAAACCAGCATAAATTTCATCCAAAAAAACAGTACTGACATGATGAATTATTAACAATTTGACTTAACATTATTCAATATTTATCATCAAGGTCATCATATAACACTGATATCAAAAGATGGGATTTATGCTCTTATGCAAAACATTATTTCTAATTTCTCTCTCCTGATTTTGTGGTTGATTATGACCTGGCTCTTTTCCTGACGATTTTCATGAGGTTCACTCTTTTTTCTCTCTCTCGCATTTGCCACACACATTAAGTTCTCACACCTTAAAGCAACACACTAAAACCAATTCTGCTTTATGTAAAGTTAACACTGTTTGCCTCATTATAATGAAATTCAAAAAAGTGATCAGTAATCATCTTCAGCAATAATAAACTGTGGATTCATTGACTGATCTAGTATGATTGCATTTGCATTGCACTTGAATACAAGAATGTCAAGAAAAGAAAAAAAAAATGACTAAGATTCTAGCCCAAAAAATGTCCCAACATCTGTGATTTCAAAATGGCCAGCAAGACCTCACTTGACGTGGTTATACCCCTTCAATGAGTGCTGTCATATCATATGCAGGCCTAGCAAATAATACCTTCCAAACTCCTGGTAGAAAAAGAGAAACTTCAGTATACTATTTGTAATAAAAGCTGATAATTGCAGATGTCAATGAAGCGGTGCAATTTAGCTGTCAGACGAAGTATACTTACCAGTGAAAAAAACAACAACAACAGTCCTTGTCAGCCTTCCGCAGTCCTGTTTTTCTATACTGATGCAATTTAAATGAAACATACAAAAACATTTGCCTTGACTTTGGCTGCTTTTTTCCCCACTTTAAATCTGAATCGTATGTGTCACTCAAGGTGCTGAAAACATCAAGTGTGATTCTGACAGAGCCTACGACCCCAGAGGCATCAGGTAAACTCTTTTCACACGTTCAACACATCCAGCTGGTCATACAAAACACAAAAGATAAGGCTGCACTATTGGCTCCCCTGAGTTGCCGGCTGTCTGCTCCCTAATCTGAGGCCATTAAAAGGCCAGCACAATGAAAGACGTGGTTTCAGGGGTCAGTTGGCAAACGTCAAGCCGCCGGGTCACATGAAAGGCGAGCAAGCGAATCCCAGGCGACCACCACTCTCATCACTAACTGCTGATCTGTCAAAGTTGGGTTGGAGCCCCCCTCCACGACTCGTGTGGAATGTGGACTATGTGCTCTGCAATTGGAAGCAGCACGGCGAGGGAAACGGGGGTCAAGTTGCATGCAAGGCCTCTACCTGCAGAAAAAGTGGAGATCAGTTGCAGGACACACCTAATATTGTCTGGACCAGCAGATAATGCGCCTTTTGATGCAGCTGACAACTGTTCTTAATCTGGAAGCATGCTGTGGGCGCTTGAAAACATGCACAGCCATAATTATTTAATTTGAATACAATGCCTTGAATCAAAGACGTGTGGTCTAATGCAGATGCTTTTGCAGTGATCACACGTCATTTTTAAACATAAGGTGCTCTATACAACACCTGAACTGTGAAATCAATATGATGCATGCAAGATAGTTAGGACTGCTTTCCAAATCATTAGTACAACCCTCCCTGATCTCCAAGAACTGCACTCGTCCAGAGTGAGCAAAAGGGCTAACAAAATCCCCCTCGACCCCTCACATCCAGCACACTCCCTCCTAGACGACACACAGCACTGAGCACCAGAATCACCAGACACAGGAAAAGTTTTCTCCCTCAGGCAATCCATCTCACGGAGACTTTTAAACATTTAAACACTATTAAACATTTAATAAATAAATAAACAAACAAACAAACAAACACATACTTACTTACATTTCCAATTTGCACCTAACATACATGTACATACTAAATTGTCTGTTTTGTATATTGTGGTTTTGCTATTTTGCGCAATGTCTATTTTGCGTATTTGTATGGCATTCTTTTTTAATATTATTTTTGCTGGCAATAAACTAATTCTGATTCTGAAGATTTTAAATACATTCTGGTGAACTGGGCAGTAAAATCTAAATCAATCATATAATTTTATTTGTGCATTATATTACTGTATTATTACAGCGTTATAAAGCATTTATTACCACATTTGTTGTTACTTTATGCATGTTACACTACAGTATTTAACAGTGTTGGGGAGTAACTAGTTACATTTAATTACAAAACAAATGCAATCTGTTACAGCTGATGAGAAAAGGTGTAAGTAAATTGCAGTTTACAGTTAACTTAATTCAAGTGATGAAGTACTACTGTAAGGTTAACCCTGCCTGCTTTAAATGTTTAAAAATGATTAACAGCTGAAAACATTCAGTGACATTTAGAAAAGTAATCAAATGTAATCAGTTACATTACTTTCATGAAGTAATTGAAATAGTTACACTACTTATTACATTTTAAATAGGGTGACTTGTAACCTGTAGCCTATAACATTTCAAAAGTAACCATCCCAACATTGCTGTTTAACAAAGACAACTTTTAAACTGCTATATTTCCCCATTTTTTATTATTATTAGCTTTTAAGGTTTTTAAGATATTCTCACTCTTAACTACAAAATCCATTTTTGTTTCTATTATTTGGTTGCCCCAAATGATGCTTTTATTATTGCACCTTGTCTAGAAGACGAGGGTTTGGGGGTACGGTCTTCAAACAGGCAAAACCATCATCATAAATTAGTCACAGTGCTTGTCCTGTGCAGAAAGTGCCTGGCTGGCATCTTTTCAAGGAGCAGCTTTGCTCCGTCTGTGCATGCATGCAAATTCATCTTATGCCTCGGATCCTAATCAAAAGTCCAATATAAAAAAAAGCCCCATAAATCCTCGACAGGGGTGCATGAATTGGAGTGAGGGTGATTCTGGCCTATAGAAGACCACTGCTATAGACCAGCTAAATGAATTGTATTCTTACGAGCGCCAATAAATCATCAATCTCCTCTAAGGTATGTATTGCATCATGGATGTACAGAAACTAAGCGCTAGCTGCAGACTCTGTCCAGTTCCCCCTATCGTGTACACTAATTGCGGCACTTTACTCACGCTGTGTTTTATCAGTAAAACATTTCTCCTCTAAACCATATGTTTCAGCAAACTGTTGAGACAGGTCGAGCTGAGCAAATGGGACGGGAAAAACCAGTCAGTGATCTTTAACAAAACAATTTCAAAGCGTTGCACGAGTGAAATCCATTGCTGTATTGTGACAATAAATCTAAGAGTAATATAGTGTGCAGCGTTAACAGACCATGGCGTTAACAGTGAAGGCTGTAGAAAAAACAAACAAACAAAAAAAAACAAGGGACATACTTTGTTTTAAAAACCCTGGTCTCAATGGCTTTGACGGTAGGTGCTGTTGTTTCATTCAATATGTGTTCGGTCAGGGTGGTCTAGTAAGGTAAACCAGCTCTCGACAGCTTCAGATCTCTAGATTTATACAATTTTCTTAACTATGAAAATAATTTAGCATGACATGTTTCCATCCCTTTAAAGGTTAAATGTAGTAATTAAGTAATAAAGTTGCTATGGGTTAAATGTAGAACAACAAGCAATTAGTTTAATATGTAACATTCCCCCCAGCTTTTCAAACAGGTTTCTATAATTGTCTCTTGTTAACAGCTGAGCTGTGTGATGTTGCTACAACCTTTTCAGACCAATCAGAGAACTACCAGAAATCCACATCACATCTGGGTCTACATTATCATCAGTCATCCCCTTTAACCATCTGTGACCAATCCAGCCAGTATAAGATTATATCCACTTCACTAAAAATTCTCTGAGGTGAATTCAAAGGTAGCGACACAAGTTGTACATATGCAGTGACAAGAGCAGGGACCATCTGTAGAGGGGTGGAATACATGAATAATACTCCGAGACTGAAAACCTCAAGGCAGTAATTTTATATTGAAGCCATTAGCGTGCGGTTGAAAAAAAATAGCAGTTCTGTTTCCAAAGGCCCTCTCCTGCGCTGTCCCTTAACCATCCGATTATCATCGAGACAAAGGGATGTTTTATAGAATTTGAGGATGTTAAAAGTTCTAGTCACTCCCGAGGGAATTCCTCGGATAGGGTTTGGTTCTGTGACCCAGCTCTAGAGTGAATTCCATCTTGGGATTTAGGAATAATTCACAACATAGTATTGGAAAATGGACACAAGTCTGAGTTGACAAAGTTGACTATAGTCTATCCTGTGACTGAATCTTTGCATTTGCAAGTCATGAACACAAAACATTACAATTTTACCAGTCAACATTTTAGACATAAACACCTGGAATCATGGTTTACAGCCTTCTGGGTAGATTATTCAAAATGCATTATGGAATCTGTGTATTCCTTAAAGGTCCCGTTCTTCGTGATCCCATGTTTTAAACTTTAGTTAGTGTGTAATGTTGTTGTTAGAGTATAAATAATCTGCAAAATTCTAAAGCTCAAAGTTAAAAGCCAAGCAAGATATTTTATTTAACAGAATTTGACTACAACGAACGACCCGTTTGGACTACAGCCCTCTATTTCCTGCAGTAATGACATCACTAAAACAGTTTTTTGACTAACCTCCGCCCACATGAATACACAAAAAAGGGGGCGTGGTCTTGTTGTGCTCTAATGGAAAAGAGGAAGAGATGCATTTGTGTTTGTCGCCATGTCGTTGAAACGCTGTTATTTTCATCTCGGAGTCCAATCATCTTTGTTTGGCCTTCCCAGGGATGCTGTACTTAGAGATCAATGGTTACAATTTATGTTTAACTTGGTTCCCGAAAATTATAATCCACATGTAAAACTATGTGCAGCACATTTTTCTGAGGACAGCTTCCTCAATCTCAATCAATTTAAAGCTCGAACAAAGATTATTCTTGAAAGATGGAGCAGTTCCCTCTTTGTCTGGAGAAGGCATTGTTCATGGACCACAACCTGTAAGTGTATTTTATTATTTAAGTTGGTGCGTTTAAGTTTCTGTTACTTGTTACACAAAGGGCAACGCTAGCTTTGTTAACTAGATGTTATGGCTGTGCAAAAAATCGAATGCGATTTTCATGCGCATCTCGTCAGTAAAAACGCTCCTGTGATTATAAATACATCTCCAGCACGTGCATTCAGATCAGGATTGGCAGGTTTTCAAAACAAATCCTGCCCTCTTGCTTCTTAAAACTACTCCAAAAGTAGCCCAATCCTGTTTCCAGGAGGGCCGCGTGCACTCAGCTGGTGTCGAATCACAACACAGGAACTGCTGGCCCAATCAGAAATCATTACGTATTTCTGAAGGTGGTACTTTATAAAACAAGGAAGTCATCAGCCCGTTTTTATGACAGTGAAAACAGCGGTGTACAGATAAGTTAATTGTGTGAAAAATACTGTGTTTTTTTACTCGCGAAACATGAACACATGTTATATTGGACACTGTAAACACAATCAAAGCTTCAAAAAACCACAAAAAATGGGACCTTTAAAGGCAGGGAAGTTCAGTTCAGCTAATAAAGGTACCTTTCCAGAGTTGATCTTCAGTGAACCCGGAAACTTTGATTAGCTGGATCAGGTGTGTTTAATTAGGATTAGAGCAAAACTCTGCTGGAAGGTGGCTTTTGGGAACAGGACCGGACATCCCTGCTCAAATAGACCCTTGTCCTGTTTTCTTTCTGTATATATATATATATATATATATATATATATATATATATATATATATATATATAGTGATTCATGAATTTTTTATAACCATCTGATTGCTTTTGTCAGGGACACACAGAAATGTAAGGTACCATGCACTAAAAAATGTGGCATTCACTCGAGCTCTGCTTGCCGAGTTTATGTGAGAACTGTTCTTTTAAAACAAGTCTTTTCAATAAAACAGTTGATCCAATATTTTTTTAGAGAAGTAGTCTGAATGATTTGATCATGAACCAGACAGTTTCTCAAGATCAACTCACTGAATTGATCCAGTTAAAGTTTAATAGCCAAGTAAATGGGAAGACTCTCAGTGAGTAATAACTTACTTTTTTGTTTAAAAAAAGTTACTATATTATAGAACACAAGCTATTTTAACATCTTTTTATGATATTTATGGTGATTCTGTTTTCTTAAACTTGAAGGTTTCCATCCCCTGAGATTCACAGAACTAGAACGGTAAAGTCTTTTCCACCCATTCAGTCACAAAGTTGAAATGAAATCACAAAGAACACTATGCTTCAGAAAAATTATCTGATGGAAACAGGGAGGGGGTGGGGGTAAGTCAACAGGGGGAGTTAGCCTCTGAAGTGGGCCATCATGAGGGGCTAATTTGACAGAATGAAGGGATGAAGACTGATGACTGCTGAGTATGTGGTTGTAAAACAAAGAGGGAGGGGCTAATGGTCGAAGGAGGGGTGGGAGAGGTAAATGGACTGCCCTTGTAGACAACAGCATGGATGAAGTAAAGCCTGACCTGTGTTTGGGTGGTCTTAGAGCCACTGTGGACACCCATGAGAAAAATGTTTCTTTCTGGGAGCATTCCTTTGCTCTACCTTAACAATACCCTAAAAGTCAAAGAGAATTGTCTTTTACTGTATATATAAATTAGTGTGTGTGTCTATATTTTGTAGAGTTCAACCATTATTATGTATGTTTTACTAGGAAATGAAAGTGTCTGTATTCCAAAAAGATGGGCCTTGACAGGGGAGTTATTAATTGAGAACACTGGGCAATGTGTTTGCACTTAGACACATTTATTAGCAAGTCAAATGCCCAACTTTGATGTCTCTGTGCCAAAAAACAAAGTATTGCATATTATGCGAAAGCATGAAAGTTAACACTAATGAGAAGCTCTAACATTCTCCATGTGGTGTAAAGGGGCTCTTTAACACTAGAGTCACTGGTGCAATTATATAAATACTACATGTGCATTTAACACATTCCCATTAGATGAATACATTTAACTTAAACCACCACATTTTCTTTGGTGTCCCAGAATTGTCAATCTTGTTTCCAGATGGTTCGGTTGGTCTTTTAAACTAACCAAGCTGGTTATCGATCTAGGTCCACTCCCAGCCTAGCTAAGGTATTATTCAACTGGTTTTGCTGATTGGCCTGCCAAGCAATTGTCAATTACCCATCAAAACAGACCAGCCTAACGAATCAACCAGGCTGGAGGAGCAAATGCTTTTTTTCAAAGAGGAAGAGAGGAAAGCAAAGGGTTGTACCTCACAGACCATGTCATCTCCAATGTCTCACAGCCCTCCAATTAGTCAAGGATTAACTAGCGGTGAGGATGGGCAGGCATCAATGAAATATCAAGCTTTTCAACAATCCAATATTCCATCTAAATCTCTTAGAATGGTGTTTTTTTTATGAATGTCTCTGAACAGCTGGGACATTTGGTCCCATCTACAGTAGGGTGTGGGGCGGTGGACAGCCAGTCTAATATTCTACAGAAAGGCAGGGGATAAATGGTGTTCATTGTGTGAATGGAGCTCCCTGTCATTCCACAGTCATGCTAATGGCTTTAATCTGACAGTGGGCTCCGGCTGTCGGCTCTTTGCTCCTTGGCTTTTCCTGACGCCCCCCCCCCCTCCCCACCTCCAGCCCCTTCACATTCCTGTCCCCCGTGTCATCCGCAAGGAACGGGCAGTATTACATGCCTGTTTGTTCCCTTTGTCATACAGACTTCCCAGCTATTAGGGTTTGATTAAGGAGGGGCAGTGGGTGGGGGGTTGAAGGCTGAGAAAAGCGGGTGTTGTCAGGGGGAGGATGGTGGGTTTCTGCCTGAGACCACTAAGCTCGAACGCTGGCCCACATTCACTCTACCCCTGCTGATCACCATTGTTTCTGATCAGTCAGGAATTTGCTCTTGCAAAGCCCTCTTTGACTGAAAAAGAGGAAGACAGTTCAATATGTAAGCTGGGGACTGGTGGTAAGCGCAGACCATTGAGTTTGATCCATTGGAAATGACAGCAGAGATTTTTTCTTTGACTCACTCTGGCCTTAGGGCAACGAACCCACAGATTTTTAGCCACCTAGGTCTGCAGTAGACACCTGCATATATGTACAGTGTGGCTGATGCCTTCTTATTATGCGACTAGACTGAGCAATTGAGCTGAAAATTGGTACGCCAAGACAATCTAAAGCCATGTGGGTCGAGCAGGTATAAGAGTGAATCAGCTTAAAATACTACAGTAATTTACTCTGACGGGCCCAAACGCAATTGGAATTTAACGCCACATGGGTGTTTCAGGAGCCCATGGGTATGCAGGATTGTTTTCATCCTGTTCTGGTCCATCAGTCAGCTAGATAATGGAGAAGGATACTAAGATGTATCTTCAGTGAGGTGAGGTGAAGTAATGACCTCTAATACGCGAGTCAGGAAAGTCATTTGGCCAAAAAATGACACATTGGTATTTGTAGACAGCTCAGTTCCTGTCTGGCAAATTTAATCCTTGCACAAAGTTGGTCTCAGGATTTAGCACTCAGTGTTTAATTAGTGACTGTTAAAGTTTAAAGTTTAAACCAAGGATTAGAAGTCCTGGTGAGAGGATTAGTCCAAAATACCGGTATGGGTTTCAGGAATAGATTCAAGGCTTTAAATGCATGGCAGTGTTTATCTCATTGTGGAAAGGGAAAGCCAGAAAGGTGTCATTTCTGGAATTCAGTTTTGGGTGGGTGGTTCTTACCAATGTTGGCAAGTTCAGTTGTCAGGCAGATTCCTCACACAAGCATTGGCTGACAGCTTAATTTATCAATCTGTTAGATGAACACTGCTCCCCAAAGGTGGAATGCCTTGATTTCACCTAGAATTTTAATAGGCCTGACTGCTCTTGGGCTTTTGACCTGTGGGATAAAGATTATATTACTCCAAGGCAACCGTAGAGTTGTGGCTTGCCTAAGAAAAACGGCTTCAACCGAGAAACACTTGCCAGATGAAAAGTAATTCAAGGGTTAAAAAATGGGTGGAAATAGTTCTAATGGGGGCAGCAGGAGCACAAAATGCTCTCTAATTTCAGTCTAATTTTCTTTGAGAGGAAAATGACAGGTTAAGTTGAATGGTTCGCCTTAATATTTACCGTTTCTCCTGACATTTTCCTCCCCGGTGTTCTTGTGAAAATATCAGGCAGATTAACATTTCTGATCGGTAAGCCAAGAATCCCTGCAGGAATCGCATTGGGGACTTAATTTCTACACCGCAACGACAGCATAAATGATCCCTCTGCTTATAATTAGATATCAAGACTCTGTTGTAACTTTGGAACACACTCTGGCCAAGTGAAAGTTAGTCACAGTTCAACAGATGTCTGTAATTTCTGTAAAAAGGATATAAAGTTAAGTAAAGGTTTTCAAGCCAGTTTCAACCCAATGTAAACATTATCTCCCACAAAGGCCCAAAAGCGTAGGACGCTGAGCTTAGTCTACATTCCCGATTGCAAAGAACTCCGGGGTTTGTCCCAAATGACAAATCACACACTTAGCCGGGAGACAGTGGCCATTTGGGAATGTGTTGCTCAGGGTTGCTCTGAGTGCTCCAGACATAAGAAAGAAGGAATTCCATTGATTCACTGGACCATGAATGGACTTCAGAGTATTTTTACCCCCACCACAGCCTCCTTGCACCCAAACTTCCCTTTGAGCCAAACACTCTTTCTTCCATGCACCTTGTCCCTTGTCCCTGCTTTTGCAGGAAAATTACATTTTGTAAGACTGATGCAAACGGAAATGCTTTTAAGTAATAGCCGCAAACTGACATAACCACAAAAATGATTGAAAATCTTGTAATTTCAGAGGGGGCTAAAAACTATTTTTGAATACGAGAGGAAGCAAAGCAGACTCCGAGCAGTGACGTTCATAAGCTGAACATAAAATGTATGAAACATGCTTAAGACATTAAAAATGGATTATGGCATCTTGTATTTGTACTCGAGGCATGTTATCCTCACAAATACAGGCATTCTTATCCTGACGAGACCAAGAGGTTGCCGGAGAACTTAAGGAGGAGAGGATGTTTTAGAAAAGTTAAAATTTTTAGTCGACACATTTTTTTTCTGTTCAATCTATGCATTAGTGCAATTTGCTATATACTGATATTTGTATATCATAGTGCATATTAGTTTATATATTTCATTTAGAATGAAATATATAATAAAGATTAGATTAAACACAATACTATATCCATTACATTCGGCAATATGAAAAATGTACAAGCACTATCACTGGCATTAAAGGCTTCAACCAACAGCTCATTATCTGTATACATGCTCCAACAAATTTCACTACACACTGGAGGTTGCCTCACCCTGCACAAAGCTCAGGACTGTATGGATCAACAAGGCGGCATGTGATTTGGACAAAATATGCAATTCTCATTAGGGTCTGGAGTTATGGGCTAGCCAGACACACAGTCCTCTGTCTCAATTAATGGCAGCGATGTCCGCAATGAGAACAAATCACCTGAGTTCTCCAGACAGTCGGCTTCTCCATCTCCAGAGAGTCGGACAGATTCACTTGCAGACATCTGGTCTATTTACAAATTGAAAAATGCAATTTAAGAAAAAAAAAAAAAAAAAAAAATCTGCATAGACTGAAGGTTCTGCAGGAATCAAACCAAATTGCCCACTGCACTCTTGTGTGTCTGGCCCATAATTAATACAGTTTACCAGAAACAAGAGAGGAAGACAGTAGGAAACAATCTATAAAATACAATCTTGTTATTTTGAGAAAAATGTTGCTTCTTTTATTAAATGCTGCATTGCTATTTCACCATGTGACAATACTTTTTTTTTTCTTCTTCTCGAAGAGCTGCTTTTAATCTGAGAGTAAATAAAAACAGCCTTCACATAAAGCTGGACCATAAAGTTCTAAATTAATCAGGCTCTGGAGAGAGGACTAAACCATCCGTAACATCATAATTTAAGCTTTACAGATTTTCCCAGTATTTGCCAATATGACTTGTGGTTCATACAAAAAAAAAAGAAAAAAAAAGAACTGTCATAAAACTGTCATAGAGAGTTAGATATATACATTTAATTCAAGAAGCCATTCATTAAAAAAATAATCAAAGTAATTACAGTCAAAAATACAACAGGAATGCCTTTAAAATTTTAACACCTTAACTTTACATCTCCCATCAAACCAGTTCTTTAATTTTAAGCACACTCACTACAACTGCTACAATTTCTAGTTATGTTGCCTTCAGGCTATGTACATTAGTTCATTGATCTTTATTGGACTTCTGCGGTCCATAAAAGGTCAGACAAACAAAAACAGAGCTGTTTTTCAAGTCGATGTTGAGTCTTGAACTAAACATCTAGAAACAGCTACAGAGAAGTGGAACACCTCAGAAAAACCGTCTAGTATTTGTTTTTGCACAAGATCACAAAAAGAAAAGAAGGACAGGCTGGCTTCTTTTCCAGCGTTGTTGTGTCTCTGAACGGACGGGATCTTGCGAGGGGATTACGTTGCTCCCCATAATGACTGTGTGTAATAATTAATGGGATTAGAAGATTACACAGTGGTTTTTTCCAATCTGTGCCCAGGGCTGTACCGCCTGCACTATCTCTACACTTATCTGATGGCATGATCTCAGCACTGTGTGCCCATGTGTCACAGCAATGTCTTATTCTGGGCAACAAGCGCCAGTCTTCAGATGCAAGGAACTCTTACAGACGGGAAATAAGGGATAAACGATTGAGCAGACATCATTGCTCCCATTTGTATAACCTTAACATATATATATATATATATGTTTTTTTTTTTTTTTTTTTTTTTTTTTTTTCTTTAAACATGAAATCTTACTGTAAAAACACATGGAGTCATTGTAAGAGCAGTAATTACACATCAGATGGTAAAAGATCAGTGGTATTGGGGCAGATTGTGTTTTATTAATGCAGCAGTTAATCAGCTACTCAGAAAGCATTGATTTTCAATACGATAGAAGACGTTTCAAATATCTTGGACAGATGCAATAAGGGAAGCTTGTAATAACCAGCAGCTAAGACACGTTCAAGACGAGTGGATCATCTGGAAACCCACTCTGTACTATTTGAAATGGATGTTCAGGGTTTAATATGAGTTAAGCTCTATCGACAGTACTCGTGGCATAAAGTCAATTAGCAGAGATAACTGAAGCACCAGACCTCTTATTTAAAATGTGAAATATTTGAGCTGTGAACTTCTAAAATAGCTAAATGTTCAGTTTTAGGCAGAAGGAACTTCCGCTTATTCATCAGCGAAGGTATTTCTTTATATCTTTCCTCCTACTAAAAATGTCTTGCATAAATCATGTGGAAGTTACTGAGATTACTAATTTTATATGGTCATGTGTGTGTGTGTGTGTGTGTGTGTGTTTCTTGAAAAGACCAAATTTGTATTTAATATAGTAAATTCTATAAATGGCTGTATTTATTTAATACAAACAAATGTATAAATGCAAACACATGCATGCACGTTAAATATGTTATGCTTATATATTAAATATATTATTGTTAAATTAAATAAAATGTATGCACTTAGCAGACGTTTTATCCAAAGTGACTTACATTGCATTCAGGCTAGCGATTTTTCTCCTAACGTGTTCCCTGGGATTCGGACCCCCAACCCTGCGCTTGCTATCGCAATGCTCTACCACTTGAGCTACAAAAACAAATTATTATATGTTTACATAATGTAAACTATAAGAATATAAATATATACATTACATGCAAGTATTTTCAAAATATATACTTTATGTCTGTCTTTTATTGGTCACATACTGTAAATTAACCCTTGATAAGAATAAGATACGTCTTTCATAAGCATTCAATATCTTACATACCCCAATGAATGGTAGTGTATACTGCAAACACTAAAACATTTATTTGTGCATTGTGGTAGGCTAATGGTTAAAGGTCTACCAAATGAATAATGTCCCATACTAACATATCTTGGGACACTGAAAGAAACACTTCTGCCATTACTGACGGTTTTTAATTAATGCAGAGAGCTCTCAAATGTAAACCCCAGAGAATATGTTCAAAATAAATCAAGGACGAGAAAAAATAAATGCAGCCATGAAAAAGCCGGTTTGCTGTAGTGTTATGCACTAGCATGCTAACAGACAGAGAAAGGGAGGAAAAAGTCTGTCTGAAAGCACTAAATGTAGCCGGACATCTCTTAAATGAATGAGGCACAAAGGGGATTACCTCACCACATTTCTTCTGTTACTTTTCCACACACATAAAAGCAACTTCTCAATGTGTGTTACTATTCTAATTTCAGCCAGGGAACGGAGGGAGGGTGAAGGAGGAATCAAAAGACACCGCTCTGGTTTGTGGATAGCGATGGAATGTGACAATGCTAATTATTGCGTGCAAAGCTACACAAACCACAATTCCACCTGATAATGGACGATTGTTTTCCTTTTTTCTGTCTTGTGTGAAAATCCCTCCCACATTCCTTTCAATGGACACTTTTTCTTTGTTTGTAAAGCAAAGGTATTAAGTAATGTCAAACATAAAATACGAATATGTTTCAGATAATAATCGTGATTATTGTTGGGGTTAGTCCAATAAAACGTAAAATGAAAATAAATTAAAAACAGTAAAAATATATACTTGATTTGTATTAAAATAGCAGTTTATGCCTGTTTTTCCAGTGAGGCTGGGTTTGATATTAAGCAAAAGAAACAGCAAGAGAAAAGGGGACCAAAATAGTTCTCTGAAAGAAACAAAAGTTTTTTGAAGGCTTCACAGTTGGAATGTACAGAAAGATACAGTGAGAAGGCTGAAAGAACCACATCAATGGCGCCATATATTCAAAGAGCTGCAGACAGAAAGAAAATGAGGTACAAGAGCAGAGGGAGATGATCACCAACATGTTGGAGAACCTCGACATGAAGAGTACTGATCTGTTGGGATGGAGTCATGAATGCTGTCCTGCAGAGCCACATTTATTCACTCGCTGCTCTTCCACGCTGTGGCTCCTCTGGTTGCTCTTCTTTTCATCTGACACTAAAAGACAGCCACTGACTGAAGCCTTTCAGCACACATCACCATGCCTTTGTGGAGAATAATCAAAAGAGATGAATATGTGCTACAGCCAGGAATCGCCATGATTTGTCCAAGCATTGAGTCTAAAAGGACAGGTTCTGCCATATAGTTGGCTACAATGACCATGAACGTCTTCTTCTGGGGCATTGCTTGTGAGTTTTTATTTTTGTTTTTTTAAATAAAATATTAATCATTCATGCATTTGCATGATGATATACACGGTATGTCTTCCACACTGTATGCACATTTTGCTAAACACACCAGTAAAGGCTTTGAATATATACTGTATTCAGTCTTGTTTTAAATAAAAATTAAATTAAAGAGCAACAAAACAGCATAACATATAAATAAAACCTTACTTTAAGAGAATGTAATAAATTAATAAATTAAGGTTCATTTTTTTAAAGCATGAATTTTTTTTAAATATATTTTATGTAAAAACTATATAAAATACTTAGCAAAAACCCAATCTTTAAATAATTGTTTTGTATAACATCAGATATTCTTAAGCCATGATAAAATCACTTGAGCAGCATAAAATATAAAGAGAATCTAAAAAGTACAAGATATTTTGCTAAACACCCTAATATATATATATATATATATATATATATATATATATATATATACATATATATATATATATATATATATATATATATATATATATATATATATATATATATATATATATACATATACATATACATATATATATATATATATATATATATATATATATATATATATATATATATATATGCGGAATGCAATCAAGTGCATACAATAAACTTTGCTAAAGACTAAAATCTGACAAATATTCAATAATCAATATTTGTGTCTTGTAATACAGCATTAAATGTAAAGGCTTGATTTCAGAGAATATAACATTCTAATAAAATAATATTAATTTTTAAGCATGCAATCCACTCATTTCTGTGATATTTGTTAAAAAAAAATATAAAATATTTAGCTAAACACCCAATAAAGCCTTTGAAGCCAGATGCATAAACACATAATGTAATGATGTGCATGTAAAAAGTTTAATACACTAAGACTGCCAAAACTATAACAATATATAATATTTTGTCTTATATTGCAACATAAACAAGATAGCAAGATTAAAAGATAAAACAAGACAAAATTCCTTAGCAGCATTAACTATCAAGACTTGTTTAAAAAAATTATAATATGTAAATTAAATGATTAATTTTAAAGAATACAATTCATCAATTTGCATTATATGTGTAGAGAAAAATATAAAATGATACAAATACGTCAATATTTCAAAATGATAATCATGTGATGAAGGTTGTTTTTTCTATTGTCCAAAGGTCAAGGGGAGGTTGTGAGCTAATCGTTTTAGATCGTCACTGCCAACACAACAGTTTTGAGTTTATCGACAATCCCGTGATTCAGCGAACAATTATTGAAATCGCAATTCTGCTTTATTACCATCGAGCCGCCACTTAACCCCAGGAAACATTCTGTGATAGATGATACTGTCACTCCCAACAAACAGCATTTGCTAAACAGCATGTACCAAGGTCACTGACAGACGAATGTTTGCATGTGTGTGTGCTTTGTGTTTTGCATGATGATGTCATCAGCATGATCAATACTTGAATGGCTTCCTCCCTCCTCCATTGTCAAGGGTCTATTGCCATTTCCCTAATCACAGACATTATGAGCACAACGAACAATTTCCCCATTAAAGCACCATCAAGGATCTATTGAGAAAACAATCTGACCACATAATCATCACTCCTCTGCTAGATCACTGCCAAACCCTAATGAGAAACAGAATATACCCAATAGTGAGGGGTTGCATCTGAATGAACATTAGTCTGAGCAATAGGATTTGTAATTAGGTTAAACTGAGAAATATTTGCTTATTTAATGGCCATGTGTTTTTGAATTGGATATGGTTAGTATGTCAGTGCGTCCCAGAGAGCTGATTTACTAATCAAAATTATTTAATCGCAAAAGTGGTACAACTAGATAACCTCTCCACAATTTATCCTAAAAGTGCAGAGGTTCAGTGGAAACCGCATCTAAACAGAGGCAATGTATGTCTTGTATAAAAATAAAGGAATAATATTAAAACTTCCTCCTAAACAGAGATACAAACAGATTTTAAAGGAATATTCCACGCATAATTACATTTTGTTAAAGGGGTCATACGATGTCTTTTTTCAAAAGATCATTATTTTGTGTATTTGGTGTAACTGAATATGTTGACATGCTTTAATGTTCCAAAAAAAACACATTATTTTTCAAATACTGTACATGATTGTAGGTCCTCTATGCCCCGCCTCTCTCAAACGCATTGTTTTCTACAAAGTCCCTCCTTCTGACAAGCACAGTCTACTCTGATTGGCCAACTGACCCAGTGCATTGTGATTGGTCGATCACCACAAGCACTCGTCAGAAATGTAACGCCCCTTTTCCATAATTGTGAGCTTCATCTTTCAAAATAAATGTAAAGACAGTTAATACCGTCCTTAGTTTTCCCATCAGTTCAAGCTGAAAGAGGAACAGAGTCTCGTGACAGACACAGTGATGAAGCTCGTATGTGTTTCAGTACACAAGCCACGGACGGTTAAGACAGCTGACTAAACTGTGGGTTGCATTTTATTTTTCAGTACGTGTACTTACAAGTACTTATAGTGTACTTATCTAAGAAAGCTCTGGTAATACATGGTAGCTTCATGGGGTAGGGTTAGGTTTAGGGGTAGGTTTAGGGTAAGTACCTAGTTATTACATAGTTATTGTAATTACTATAATAAGTACATAGTATGTACATAGGAAAGTAAAACAAAGTGCTACCCTACTGTGACCCCTTCTCTCCCTTCTCTCTCCCTCATACACATATGCGATGTGCAAAACTCTGCATTTGATCATTCATTAGCAAATACTTAAACTAATATCAAAACATACTTACAGCGGCTGATTCAGAAGCGCCATATTGCTGTAGCAACGTCCTCTCCTAGGTTCACGAAACGGTCGTCCATAAAATATGTTGCAGTTCTGTTGTAAGTAATCATAAAGATTCCTAAATTCATCTACTTTAGAAAGGCCAAATAAAGTGCTTTTGCTTTCACCTAGATACACACACATCTCCCTGACATGACTGTGTACTGAAACTGTGTTACTGAAACCACGGCTTCTTTCTTTGCGTCAACATTTTTGGCAGCATTACACAAAAACGACCACATAGTGACGTAGACGTGGGGGCATGTTAGAACAAGCCGTTTTAGGGGTGGCATGGCAGAGTCTTAACTATTATAAAGAATATCTCTTTGGATTTGAGACTTTAGTCTTTGCAGCTTTACAGATCTTCTTCATGCACCAAGAGCTTGTAACACTCCGAAGAGAAAGGAAAAATTGAAATCGCATCATAAGACCCCTTTAACATTTTCTCCTGCTTGTTTTTTTCTTGATAAAACTTTATGTTTAGGCAGAATGTTCTAGCCTTTCTTACAATCTTTTTAGCCTAGAAACTTTAAAATGAAATCAACCTTTATCTAAGAGTTCAGTTAAACCAAGACTCCTTAAAATCACAGAAATAAATTAGGATCAAACCAAGGTCAGTCGAAGAAATAAAATCTCAATGAACTTCCAGTCGATTTGACCGACTCTCTAAATTGTCTCCAACTGCCGACAACATTGCATTGACTGGTCGGTCTTTTACTCTGTCCGTCAATATCAAAATGCATGGCACATTAAGTTCTCATGCATTCAAAACAGATGCTTATTTCTGCATTTTTCTGCAATATAACAAGTAAACTAAACTGGCTTCCGCTTACTAACAGGATTTACTTTTTATATCAAGTACAGTATATTTGATCTTTTGGGTTAACAAAGACTCTATTTCTAGGTCCTTGCCTCATAATTGTATTCGTAATGAACTTTCACATAATGAATATTCATTTACAGCTTCACACTCTAGGATTGTCTTAGGCCACTAATTGAATTGCTCGTGTGCAGAGGACAGCTGACTGCTCTTCCGTTTTTTCCCCTTCACATAATTATTTTCTCAGCTGCCAATCAAACCTGCCAGTGCTGTTTGTTTAGACTGAGCCAATTTGTATCGTGTAACCTCATAGATCTAATTTACAGTTAGCTGTATGAATATACAAACCAAACTTTTGAGTAATTAAAAGCACACACAGACAGCACAGTCACAGATAACACTGAACCGTCACTGCCCTGTGTGTGCTTTACTTGCACACTGAACTTTAGCACACAGCCATGCATTGATGGATTTATTGATGGCAATTAATCAAATGTCCTACTGAGTCACTTGTGAATATCATGGAGTAGAGTGTGCTTGTGCAGGAAGTATAAAATAAATATGGCGAGACACGCATGAGAGAATATATAACCTTGTATAGGTAGTTTTCCAAAGATTTTTCGTATATATATATATATATATCTGATACACATAAAATGTTGAGAGACCAAATTAGATCTTTCGCAATAATGAAGCTGGAGTTATGTTACAGAAGTAAGAAAGAAAAGAACAACAACAACAACAACAACAAAACAAATAGGCACTTTAAAAATTTATTTTTGGGAACAATCAAACAACCAACAGAAAATTTTAAATATAAATAAAAAATAAATAAGTAAAACATTAAAGTAAATAATAATAATAATAATAATAATAATAATAATAATAATAATAATAATAATAATAATAATTATTATTATTATTATTATTATTATTATTATTATTATTATTATAATAAATACATTTTATTCACTTCTTTTTAGTTAAATCAGGAACATATTACTTTTTATTTGCCACCAATCCCTTAATTAAAAAAAAAAAAAAAAAAACTGACAGCTCTTGTATGGTGGTGGATTTTTGCATACACTTTGTGGACATGGCGTGATTTCAGATAGATCACTTACACGTTGGCCCAGTCATGCACTGCTCTGCGTTTATCATCTTTCATCCAGACCTGATTTGACTTCCATGCTGGTTTATGAGGTTGGATCACATGGAGCCAGACAGACGCAGGAAACGTCTAACTACTTATTACTGCTTGTTCGGAGCTGCATACTGGTGTTTAGCATGAAAAATAACAAGCTGAAGACGTTTAACTACAGAGTGGGATGTTGGGGTAATTCTCTCGAAAGTTGAAGAGGGTGTATGTACTTTGAACTCTGTGTTTTAAGAGCTCGGCCAATTCTGAGCCCTCATTTTGGGCATCGAGTAGAAGCAACTCATCAAAATTGCCAATCTTGCGTTAAAGCTTTCTGCAACCATATAAAGTGAGCTTGTGTACGTCTGTGTGTCAGAAGAGAGGGAAGTCTAACCTCATGCCGTTACTGTACACAAATTAGAGACACATTCTTTCCTCATTTTGCAAGCCTCTACCAAGAATTTCATTGGAAATCCAACTCCAACAAAGTAACCCAGACCTGTTAGGTCAAACCACAGAATGTGCAAATCTAGCTGCTAGCCATGGAAGTCTTGACATTGGAAAATGGCAACCATTGGAACAAACATCAAACTCTTTGTTCACTTAAATTGTTGCACAGATGCATACAGTATATACAATGCCATTCCAAATCCATGAACCACCTTCAACCAAAATGGAGCTTCAAATTAACGTGTGTCTCTCATATGACATGATTAGCAAGAATAGAGAATGTTCAAAATCCATGAGTTCGTAAGTCCACATTCAGTAAACAAGAATAATTAATGCTAAGAAATCAAAAGTTAACCGGGAATCCACTTTAAATGCAGAAATGACCCAACCTCAGCACATCTCAAACACAATCAGAGCCAACACAGCTTATGTTAATAGCCATTCTATGGCATGTAGTGTAATTTTTATAATTGCTCAGGGTTTTAATAATTCACAGTATGAGGCCAGCACTGCCCTCATTTCAACGGAGGTGAAGGACCTTTAGGGGGAGCAGCGATAGACTGTACAGCATTATTCCTACATTATTTATATACTTGGCTAAGATCCTAATCATAATGAACAGCGTTTATTTTTCATCTCTAAATGAAGGCCCCTTTTATCAGGATGAAAATAATGCCCTCAAAACTCAAACAGCATTTGAATTGCTAGAGAGTGCAGTTATAACTAGGTTATAATTACTATGATGGCCCTTGGAAGTGGCTTAAATCCAGATTTAGGGTTTGTATAGATTATGTTCCACAGTTTAGTATTCAGCATATTATGTGTGTGTGTGTGTGTGTGTGTGTGTGTGTGTGTGTGTGTGTGTGTGTGAATGAGGTGTTGTATTGTGAATCGCCGGAGTGTGACTCTGCATTCCATTATTCGAGGCAAGACGAGAGAGATTCCCAGTGGAAATGCTCTGTAATCATTTTTACTTTTGGAAACGCAATGACACTAAGAGTCTTAGCTGCCAGACCTGCAATTTCTATTTTTTATTTTTATTTTTTATTTTTTTGGTGGGCAGCTCTAGTAATTGAATTATTCATAAGAGAATAGTTCATTTTGGTAAAAGAGAAAGTCATTTTGGTATTTTTTTTTGTTTTTTTTTTTTGCAAACAGAGAACCTCTGAACCGCCTTAAGGGCATCTATATGATGGTATATGGCTAAACGCTAATAAAGCTAAAACAGGAGAATAAACCAAACGTATTGATGATTTAACTGACCATTCAGGTGCATCAGTGGCATCTGCCCCAACTGCCTTAATAAAACTGACATCATAACTGGAAAAATATATATTATTGTTGTTTATTGGCTCATTGTTCACTGAGGCATTTCATGGGGTCTTTAAAGATTTCAGTTGAAAAAAAAAAATCCTATGCAGAGAAAACAGTTCACACAGCTTGCTTTTATCTAGTTGAACTTCAAAAGAATTTCAAAAGTCTTTCACAGCGTGGGAGTTGTTAGTCCTTCCATATCTTATTATCAAACTTACTCCTCACACGCTTTACAGCCGTTTAATTCCCAGTTTGAGCAGAGGGCACACCCAAGGCATGTGCCATACTGCAGGGAACAGGAAATGAGTGTTGGCACTCGCATCTTGCTCAGAGTGAGTTGTTTCCTCTGTAGAGGCCGCATTCTGTTGTCAATTTAGATACAAGCAGGTGGTGTGTGTTCAGGCTCTTTCTGAAATGTTTAATTAATCAGAGCAAAAATGTTGACAAGCGACAATCTCAAAGAACATATGATTGAGTTACAGGCGGCTGAAAAATAAAAGGTCTTTTGAGTTATTTGGCTTAAGGTTCTGCTGGGTGTGAGAAAGGTTATCCTGTGCCCATTTGTCACGGCTGAATAAGCTGCAATTTGAAGCAATTGCACAATGGCTTTTCTCAACTAAGGAACAAATAACATTTTAGAGAAAGTAAGTATAGTTTGGATGGGTGGGTGAGGACATTGAGTAGTTTGGGTGTTTGGTAGGGTAGGTTGGGTAGATAGAGGCGTTGGTGCATACAGTTAGATGGCTGGTAAGGGTGATGGTTAACTTAAGTTAGGACGGTAGATAGGTTAGATTGGTGGGTTAGAGATAGAAGAAGTGGGAGAGGTATAGAGTAGATGGGAAGGTGGGTGGTAGTGTAGGGCAGATAGGTGGGTGTGTGATTGCATGGCTGGAAGTTAAGTGTGTGTGGTAGGGTAGGTAGATTTTGGGATAGGTGGAGTGGGGATTGGAATAGGTAAGGGTATGTAGGGTTGCTAGGTGGGTGAATCGATAGGGATGGTAAAACGTGGAGTTTAGAGTGTATACAGTGGCATGCAGAGGTTTGGGAACCCCTTGCACAATCTGTGATTCAAACGTTTAAGAGAGATCATACTAAATGCATGCTATTGTTTTAATTAAGACTGTCCTGAGTAAGATAAAACTGAAATAGTTTTGAGTCTAGACGCAATCCAGAAATTCTGGCTTGAAAATGTCATTGATTTTAAGGAATCAAGATTTTCCCAAAAGACCCTTGTCAGCTTTGCTTTTCACTGACATGAGCGAGCTGTATTATGTTTATTTACATGTCCTGGATGTTCAGCTGTGACAGGTGCCTAAGGTATCTGAGGCTTCCACTACATATAAACACACACACATACACATATAACCCCAACCTGAGTGTGTTTGCATGCACATGTGTGGGCTGTCTTTTGAAGTTAAGCCTTTACAGATAAACAGCTTCAGCAGGTCTTCAGCGTGATGAGCTAACTCAACGTGGGACACACTCCGTGCTGACGGTGGATGGATAAAAGCGAGCACCCACCACTTAGGATTCCAATCGAGCCAAGATCAATAGTGGTGTGTTATTCCGCAATAAAACAGGCTCATCGGAAAGAAGCCGATCTTGTGTTTTGTCACGTTTGATTTATTTCATCTCGCTGGAGAACTTCTGCGTGGGTTCTGAGAGGCCGAGTTCTTGGTGTTTGTTTGGAGAGAAAGAGGGTATAAGTCCAACGGCTCCCATTGTTTCTCCGTTAAGATTACGCAGACCCTCTTAAAGCGGTTGCTAATCCGACATGGCTCATCTTGGTGGTACACGGGGTGCGTTATGTAATGTTTAAAGCTCAGCTACTGTTTTCAAACCAGTCCTGAAAATGTTCTGATGGGTTGAGTGGATGCAGATGTTTTGGTGGAGGGCTTGCAGATGGTTGTCGAATTCTTTTTGTCACTTAATGCCAGCTATGTCTTTAGCGACGCATTATTCTATGAATATCCTCAGACTTTCTGCCGCAGTTCCCCAGTACAATCAAAAGTCTGATTAAAAACATAGATTCTGAATTTCAAGGTATAGAGAAATCTCCAGATGCCACGGCCCTGTTTGGTCTGTATTGACATTGTCTACTTCAGCTATAAATAACAATGCTATTAAGTTACTAGGGAATAAGGTTATGCCTGAGGAAATGAACCACAAAAAAATGTAAATTACTTATTGATTCTCTTGCTTTTCAGACCCACATCCATCTTAGGATTGAAAATATGTTTGACAGTAACCATATTCAAGCTGAATAACATAGAAAAGCTTTGCTAGAAATTACTGATGGTCTGGAATGGGTAAGTATTTAGCAATGTGTTCTGTTTCCCTTTTCTTCCTGCATCTGTCTTTCTCTTTGAGAACACGCAGACAGTATGGAAAGAATGGGGAAAATTTGATTAGAGAGGAAATCCTTGAGAAAGCTTGTAAATTACAGCTAAAGTTCAGCAATCCTTCCTCCCAAAGGATGAGACAAGCTGCTAAACGGCATAAATCTTCTGCAGAGAACTTCAGCATGTCACGTCTCTATAATTCTCGTTCCTTTTCCTCTCACTCCTGCGCAGTATAATTGATCAGCATTGAAAATTTCAGCCGCAGATCTGATAATGAAATGTTCTCCATTTACCCAGAAACTTTGATTTAGAGTCATATTTTTGTATATATATATCATTGGAATCATTGAATTATTGGCAAAATGTTACAAAATGTTTTGCCCGTCTTCTGTATTTGTATATTACTATCTTTTAGTAAAATATATCTAGATATTTTACAATATCTACAATACCAAAATAACTATCTATTAATAATAATGCAAGTTTTATCTGAACATAATAGACACAGTTTTCAAATGCTCTTGGTAAAACAAGTTGTTTTTCTTTTTACTGAGAAAGGTCTGCAGAGAGAATTGGAGATAAGCAAAATCTTTAAAACAGAAGTAAATCTTTGCCTCTTATGCTGGCGAGTCATGTCTAGGTTCGTCTCACAGAGCTTTTCTCTGCAGCTCTGATGTAATAAATGTATTCTACATTTGGCCGACCCGTTCACCACAATCCCAGGGGATCCCAATGATAAACAAAATATCAATCACAGACAATAAAGCTAGCAGGGGAAAGGAGCTCAGCCTTAAGAAAATACAAACAAGAACTTGGGCCATCTCCCATAGAAATGAACCAAAAAATTGTTTGACCAAAGCAATGATCAAAAGTTCAGACTTTTTAATAGAGCGTGTAGTTGAAAGCAAGTTTCCTTTCCAGTCCCATGAGGGGAGGAGCAAAACCATGTTTCATATTTTGCTAATGACACAGAATTATATATATATATATATATATATTATTGTTTTTAAACTATAGAGAAAACAATATTAACGTCACATCAGTGGACTGTGTATTTTGATTGTCTGGGATTGTTTTTACCCTTTTTCAGCTTTAGTTTTGTCTGTGAACAATTTAATTATGTGCCGTGATCATTATAGCTATGCTGTATAGTTACCATTACAGTTATCGTCCTTGATGCATTTTCTTTACCTTCTAGACCTGAAAGCTTAAAAACACAATATGCTTTCACTTTATGGAAAAGAGCAGCTCAGGCATTCCTCAAAGTATCCCCTTTTGGGTTTCACGGCGGAAACAAGGATGATAACTTAAGGTATCATAAAAAAGTTTGGTTTGCCTCTTCCTGTATTAAGGTAATAAATGTTTAATTGTTACGGCATCATGTGAACTCAAGTAAAGTGATGATGACCTCGACATATGTCTTCTCTCCAACCTCCTCTGTGACAACCACCGCAAAGCAGCCCAACACGAGCTTGCTATCTCTGACAACGCCTCTGCTCGCTTCTCCTCGCATACTTTGTGGTCCTGCCTGAACCCTCAGCATTGCTTACTGTAGACCCAGCACTTTGTCCTGCAGAAAAGCAGCTTTATCCCAGGGCAGACAAAACATGCCACTTTAATGGCTTTCTCTTGTTTCTCACAGCTAAATGGAGACAGACCACAAGCAACAGAAAAGTCATAGCAGTGAAAACGATGGGACAAGTTTTGAACTTTACAAGAGGTAACTTGCTCGTGAATATATTTTTATTGTGTCCTTATACTTCTTATAGACTTATTTTCAGTCTGGCATTACTTTCAGTGAGCTCTTTTTATGCTTTAGTTGTTATCTTGGCATGGCACTTAAGGCCAATGTTTCTTCATCTTTTAAAAGACAACTCTTTGGCAGGTAGTCATCATTTTTGTGCAGGATATGACCTGTCATCGATTCCAATCCATGGACACATCTAGTGCACGGGAGACATTTGGGATAGGTAACTTTCAGAAAGAATAAATGAAAGTCCAACATTTAAGTAGCAAACAGCGCTCACACGAGGTAAGAATTATTAGTAAACTTTTCTATGCTTATGCATCATATTTCCTGCCAACCAATAATGGTACAGAGGGCCGTATTAATCTTACTGAGTGTTTCAAGACAGCGTTATGAAACTATGATAGATGAGGTCATTATTTATCCCAAAATCATGTGGTTGCAAGCACCCAGTGATTTAAAAAAGTTAGAATCTAAGACACTATGCAATATACTGTAACCTCAAGAAAATTCAGTCACATTTAAGCAGTTTAGTTGTGGGTCTTGTTAAAGGTTGAATTCTTGAAGATTTTTCACTAAATTTACTGAGGCTATTTGCAGGGCAGGAATAAAAATAAAAATAAAATAAAATAAAATACTCCTTGAGGATTATCATCCATCATCTAGCATTAGCAATATTTTATTTTAACCAAATTGCTTAAATAGTCTCATTTTTAAACAAAACATACAGGATGTACACCGCAGTTTTATATATATCTAAGAGGTATATAACATAAACTGTATAATGTAACATATTGGGTTACTAACTACCATTTTTGTCGTGTAATTTGGAATCATAAAACAGACGTAAAGATTTGTTGCTATTCACATTTCTACACGACTTTAACTAACTTTATTAAGCTTACTATTTGTGAGTAAGATACCCACAAAGATGAACCCGGGGGACTTTTGGGAACTCAAATTTGTTGCGACTATTCTGAGTTGTGGTGCAATAGTTAATGGAAATATGCTTGAGATGTTGTGCCATGGTGCTCGTGTGGGTAAAATAGGTTTGAGTCCAGTTTGAGATGCTAACGGATTCGACTCCTCTTCCCTCTTCGTAGAATTTCTTACAATTTCCTGTTTCTAGCTACCAGTCCAAACTTAAACCAGAAATGCATGGACATTGAGAACATACAGTAGTTGGCATTTATACACTGGAACCATGAGGATTTCACTGGGGGTGAGGCTAGCTAGTACAATGCTTAAGAAATACTAGAAAGGAAAAAAAAAAACGTTCACTGCGACTGGATCCTGCTAGCTTGAATCATCCGTGGGCACAAACAAAACCATCATAATTATCAAGGAAACCATAACTTATTTCCTATGGTTTGTTTGTGAAAGTTGACCTACAAGCTGTTTTGGTTGAATGACCACTAAAGACTGTTTAGAGGAACTACAGGAATCCCTGTAAATGGCCAGACCCGGTTCTTCCCCTCTAATTCCTGGCAAGCGCTCCCGTCACAGATAGGCAGAGCGTTTGACGTACTTGCGGAGGGGCCTCTCCCTGTCTGTGGGATTGGGACCATGCCATTTTCATTCAGGCACTTAGATGCAGAACTTATCTTGTTAGCTGAGCCGGCTTGCCCGTGACCCAGCCGCTGTGAGAGAGGAACTGCGGCCCCAGGGCCACCAGCCCGTCAGGCTAAGCTCACAATCGGTTTTATGTGCTGTAAAGTCACACAATGAAATACTGTTCTCACCTTCGCTCGGTTAAAAGATTCTAAAACGGGACCATCTGCTAAACTGTGTGGACTTTTGAAAACTTTTTGTGCTTCATCCACATGCAGTAACACACTGATGTAGCAGGTGAAGTATGTGGTTACAAATCTGAGGTCACAAGAGATGCATTTAGGTGTAAATGGCAATCTGTCTCGACTGATCGCTTGTGTTTAGATCAACTGGAACAGATGTTAATTCCAGAAGTAAACAGAGGAGACATGTAGGATTAATGTAAATTCTGTCATCATTCACTCACCATCGCATCTTTCCAACCCTGTATGAAAGTGATTTGGGCTTGAAGCGACTACCCCCATCCCTTGAATTTGTTCTCTATTTTATCTTACGAGAAACAATCGAGATAGACAATCAAGACATTTAGCTTGCAGAGACAGAATAAAAGAAACAAAGTGGAAATGTGCTGTAGTTTTTGCCAATAAAATCTGCATGCTCTTGAAACCATGCATTTTTAAAGCTTGTAAAATGAATTTCCTTTAGATGAATTAGACCATTTTTAGTAATCATGTGATCTCGCTTACATTTTGTACAAGTTATTTTCAGGAGCAGTGGAAGCATGCAGAGGCGGGTGATGAAGCACATTCCTCGTCATGTTCTCATAAGAGGACTCATCTCCACTTTTCCCCTCTTCATTCGTCTAATTTGATTAGGCAATGAAATTGCTGTCAGGTGGCGTTACGGGTAGCATCTTGTCACATAATATTGATTATGGTGCTTTGCACCATGGCAGTTCATAATTTAGCCTTGAAGTTGAGGTAAAGGATTTAAGGGTAAGATCGCATAAACCACGTCGACCACCTTTGTTATGCATGTTTATGAAGTGCTCGGCCTATCCAAAGACATTATATGTTTAACATGCAGCTACATCACATATTTATTTATTATATTAAATTGTCTATCTGATTTACAATTGACTTATTTTGAATGCTCACATTTTTTGTGACTGAATTGTTTTTTGGGGGGCCACTCAGAAGCCAGGGGGAGGCTGTCGTATTGCGCACATCTGGACGTCTCCCATCAGCTCTCCCATCGTGTTGTGTGTCCTCATAAAAAAAGATCTAGCATGACAAATTAATCCAGTTGACAAACAGATAAGACATAAAACTTGCACCCAGTGACTCCCACACAGATAGAAGCAGCTGTTTGATGGAGAAGACAAGGCTTGGGATCAGGGGCCGGAGGAGAACCGAGGAGCGCTCGGGGTCAAACAATGACGTTTGTTGTTAATATTTAGACTCTTCAAATCACAAAGGAGACATCCAAACAAGAGGTTACCGGCCTGTAAGAGATAACCGTGCAGCAAGTGGTGGAAACGAGCGCAGTGCTTGTTTAGAAAAAATAAGTGTCTTGGTAAACACTGTGCAGGGTTATTCCGAGTTCTTGGAAGGATGTAGTGAATATGAGGAAGAGGAAAGCAGGATAAACAGACACTACTTACGTCCAACGCGGAGATTGATCTGGTCACGCCGCTGGCCGTCGGGGTTCTGGAAGCAGCTGTACAGGCCGTTGCTACTCATGTTCACTTCCATCAGGATGAGCCGCGGTCCTTCTTCCCGTCGGCGGGCCTTCACGTCTGTACCGTTCACCTTCCATGTAGCCGAGGCGTCGTTGTCCAGCGAGCCGCACTGCATAGTGACATCACTTCCAATCCTTTCATACTGAATCCTGGCACCTGAGGAAACACAACAGATGGTCGAATTAAATTACAACACTTAAGCTGAAAAAAGTGCAGTGAAAAGTGCAGTATCAGATAATGTGTTTCTGTCTTTCCTAAAGCATACAATAAGACATTATTGGCCAGGACAAAAGATAGTTTTGTTGATTTATTGTGTAACTGAAATACCAATAATAACCAGGAGAGAGAGAGAGAGAGCGAGAGAGAGAGAGAGAGAGAGACATAATATGGGACTTTTAATTAGAACAAGCATGAAAAACAAAGGGACTCTTATTTTGAAATTTCTATGCTTCACAATTGCTGATTGCTCATTCTAAAACACCAGGAAAAAAAAGAAAAAAAAAGAAAATGCACTACTCACACAACTTAATCATCATAAATGCTCTAAATCGTAACCCGATCTCATAAAAGTGCATTTTAGTGACATGGTTTTCTGTTTCTATTTGGTGTACTATACTCAGAAATAGACACAGAAATGTGCACATGATACGCAATTGGTAGATTTAGGAGTGTGAGGTAGGTGTGTATTATATGTATGCCAAAATGCATATTGTATGTACATCAAATAGTCTAAAAAGTTTCTAACATTACATTGTAAATTTGGGTTAGATGAAAAGGAATCATGAAACAGCCTATAATGTGACTTAAAAAAGGAGCCCGGTCTCGTGAAAATGCATATCAGCAGCACCATTTTTTGGGTTATTTTTTTATTTTTTTAAACTTACTATGTGTTCCACATAGCTGTTAAGTCCAATCAAAACTTTTTATAGACCGTATTATTTGCAAATTTGGGTGACATGCTCACACTGTCGAGCTGTGCAACATTCTTTATAAAACCAATACAGATTGCATTTTTTGTTTTCCATTTTATTTTTTATATTTATTTTTGGTATATAAACATGTTTTACACGAATGTCTTTGACCTAAGTGTTTGCGTGTCGCATCTTTTGCTGTGTTTTGCACATGACACAAAAAAGAATGTGGTGTTCAAGATAATGTCTCAAGTCCTGTTTTATGGGCACTAACGATTTATTCAATCGTCTCTCACTCCTACAAAACCCTGGGCTCAAAGATAATCCAGTGTGAATTCCCACTGGTATTTAGGACATTTTGGTGGTGTACTTGTGCGCAAATCTCAACCATGCTCATTTCTTCGTGACTTCGTGCGTGTGATAGAATGTGAAGAGAACAAGCTTGTTTCTGTCACATTTGTCATATGAGGTTGTGTGAGGGGAAAAATCTATAAATGAATTGGCTATGAATATCACGTCAAATATAGAATACAAAAGGCTTTCTGTGATGAGAAAATAGCAGGGCTATTTATTTTTTCTACTTACAATCAGTTTAGTCATTACTTTTTCACAGGAACAAGGAGTATGTGGTTGTTTTCTTACAGAATCTTTTTTTACACCCCAAGGCGTGTTGTTATAGGCTTTGACATCAAACAAAAATATATTTCTTCATGTCGCAACTATGAGCAATGCCCTATAGATGTCCACTGTCATGCGAACAGCTGCAACAATGAAAGAAACACAAGAAAAATGTAGGTTCAGAATGCATAATCAGGCAAACAAACAAAATTTGGAGAACACATCAATGCTCTTCTTTGACTTTCGTTATGCCGTTGTGACTCCCATAATGCACAAAGTTCGGAAAAAGCAATTTCTCTTTCTTCCGCTGACCTGACTAACTACCCCCGTAGCTTAATCCACATGCTCTGGGCAAACCAAATCCATGAATTTTACATTTACTCTGATGTCAAAGCCTATGATACCACTGTGTTCAGTAGAATAGAAAGCGAAAGGCTGTTGCGTTCAAAAGAGGAGGATGGTGACAGTGGCGAATGTCAAAGAAATGCCCATTAGGACTGGTTCAGTTCAGATAACATGACATGCAGTTATACATTTGGCTGCACATTTTCTGCTTAAAACAAACATGTTTATATATTTTCAGATAACAACCTATAATCTTATAAGTGATGTCAAAAAAAAAAAAAAAAAAATGATATTAATATCTTTGAGATAAGAACATAGCGCTAGTGTTGAAACAGGGAAACTAAGTCAATTTAATGTCCGCTAAGCAACCAAAAACTTGTGCCTTGGAATCCAAACGGGATATTATTATAATGTGATCTATCATTTCGAAATTAAAGAATGGGAATAAAATATCTTTTTGAATAAGTTCGGTGTTCGTTTTAGCTCAAAGAAAAATCTTAGGTCACCTTGTACTGTGAACTAACTTGAATGTCTGTTGATTTCATCATCCTGATTATCATTCTATAGATTCTTCACTACTTTAAAATTAAGGGTAATTATATTCTCTTTGCTTTAAACTAACGTGTGATGCATTGCCTGCAACCATACTGTTTTGTGTTCAACACAACTCCCCCTACACACTATCATTTCTTTGAACCAGTTTAATTGTGTCCATTGACCATACATAATTATCATTCTCAAACACATGTTAGAAATAAATAAAAAAATAATAATAATTGCAAGGAGGTTAAACGCCTGAATTCAGGCTGAACTTCTCAAAAGCTCTTTTTTTTGAGAAACCCTCTAAAGACAGTTCTTTGTAGGGAATCTCAGTTGTGTAAGCCTGTGAAATATCTCCTCTCCAAATAACTCTGGCACGGGAGTCATTGCTTTGCCCTCTGCCTTGTTCCCTTTGAGGATTCTCATTAAGGGGTTGTCTCTCACTTGTCGGCCCACTTTTGCCAGACTGTGTTGTTACGGAGCATCAAATAAATCCATTTCTTGTTTCCCACATGCTTATCTGTTGAGGCGCTGGGCAGACGGTGATAGGGCGCATAAAAGGTGGCGCATTGGAACAACACACCAAAGCCCAGGAACAATTGCTCGTATCTGTTACCTTTCGATATCTCAGAATACCTAATTCCCATTATGTAATTAGCAGGTACTACTTTTAGGGCCATATCAGATTTTAGGTTTGCTTTCTTTCCAAGTGTTACCACATGGTGGCATAGCTAATACTCTGCAACTCAATATTATCTTTAGGACAGGAAATTAGGGTATCATCTTTGATTCCACAGGCCAAAAACCTTACAGCGCATGCAAATGTGCTATTGACATGGGATACGTAGAGTTTCAAGGGCAATGAGTTCAAATTCCCATTAGGAATTTGACGGAAGGAAAATATGGTTTGAGTTTAAAGAAGTAGTCAAACTGACACTTGATAATGTAGATGTACACTGGCTGCAGAGGTTAGTGGAGGCGTCATGTAGGGATGAGAGGAGAGGGACTTTACACCCACATGGAAGTGCTAAAGGTTTATGAGCAGGACATATGCAGTGTTGCTTGTGGAGGGAATTCTAGACCGGCCAACAGAGGACCGGATGGACGAGAACTAGCAGTCCTGGCTAGATGAGGAACAGCTGTCCTTCTGAAAAATGCGGCAAAAGCACAAAGCAGTTAATTGGCTGTGCAAACAGAAGCTGTCTGTGTAATTGAGTGTCCTTTGTTTTCAAACTTTCTGAGAAAAGGCCCTTCATGACATATATAGTTATGAGTGAGAGCAAGGACACATCCTCTGCTGTGTTGCCAAATGCTGCTAATATTCCACATAATTCGACACTTTAACAAGTTATTAAAGTGAGAAATAGCCGTCACTTAAACTGACAGCAATAAAGAAAAAACAAAGCCCATGGATAGGTTATTGCTAACTTGATACTACATTTGGTAAGGTGAATGCATACATTTTTTTTAAACAAATTATTTCTCTCTTTCGCTCTCTGTCTCTCTCTCTCTCTCCATATATATATATATATATATATATATATATATATATATATATATATATATATATATATATATATATATATATATATATTAGTGGTGGGCATAGATATTTTGTTTTAATCTAGATTAATCTCACTGTGATCTTGAAATTAATCTAGATTAAAATGGCTCATTCGAATTCTGCCGAAGGCATTCAGAATATGTGTGTTACCCAAATAAAACTGACAAACAGTAAGTCTTTGGAGGGGTTTATCAAGCCAGGTGGTGCATTAGAAAAGGGGCTTATCTCCTGTTTCCAAAATGCATCACAAAGTGCTTGAAAAAGCTGTAAACTAATTCCACATTGCAGTGCGTATGCGTTGCATATTCTTTTACGCACCCATGTTAACAGATTCCAGTTGCCTTCCAGGAGTGTTGCGTCTGCAGCAGTGCAGCGATCGTTTACGTACTAAGTAGCGAACTGCAAACGCGTCCTGTGTGAAAGCACATCGAGTCCGTGCTGCACCACATAAGTAAGGCACATGGACTGCATACGCACTGCAGACGGAGTATGTGTGAAACAGGCGTGAGCAGGGCCGTAGCTGGGGTCAGCGGGACCCGGTGAAGATTGTACCAGTGGACCCTGTTTGAAATTGTTGAATTTGTATGTTCGTTTATTTTTATTTATTTGTGCTATTTACACAATGTTTAAGTTTTTTTTCAAGTTTGTAGGTGTCAAGGTACAGAAACCAAATAATTAAATGTAAAATAGCACTGGATAGTCTTCAATGTAAAAATGAAATATACAATCAAACCTACATTTATTCAGCTTTATTTATATTATTATTTACCTATAAAATTTCTCACATTATTACAGTTTTGCAATATATATATATATATATCAAAAATTATATCTGGTGTCTGAATAATTTTTGGTTTGACTGTTAAAACTATAAAGTAATTCAGTCAAGAGCAGTGAGTGATTTTCATTTTCGTGGATTAACATTACAGCAGCCAGTAGCTAAATTAGGCGCGGTCACTTTAAGAGACGATGAACGCATCCAATATAATACACATCCCATTTTTTCCCCAACTGTTTAATTTCACTTAAGAAATAACTGACAGTTTTTTCGAGCATAATTTCCAAGGTGGATATTTTGACATATTTTGTATGTATTTGTCGGCACAAGAGCAAAAATAAGCAAATTCGATGTTCAAATGTTTTGAGACGCCTTTCTCTGCGTGAGCCCTGAACACCAGAACACCGCGAGTACTGAATTGTGCTCTTTCACATCTTTTTGTTTGTTCAAACTGCAATTTGAATTTGTTCATTCAGGTGCAGGAGGGACTTCGAGGAGAACTTCGCAGAAGAGAGCTCGGTTTAGTGTCGCAGTCCTTGATACGCGGCTCTCTCTCCGCGTGCGCACCGAACAACAGCGCGCAAATAACCAGCTACTCCGTTCAGCTTTTCCGCGTTTGTTTTTGGATGCTTTCATTTTTAAATCGACAAGAGGCAAGGGTTAAAAACACGTGAAAAAGATAAGCTTTCGTGACGATTCGCAGCAGTGGCCCGTCAACTGTCCTGAGCCTCTTTTAGGCTGGCCTCAGTCAGGCCCAGTCAGTTATCTAAAATATCAAGGTGAAAGTCATCATAGCTTGCTTAGTATAGACCCAGCTCCCAACCATTTTTTTTTTTCGCCCGATAAGAGTCTCATGTTAACGCAGCACTTTAACGCCGATAACGGCCCACCACTAATAAACGTAATGAATGCTATTTCATTCAGTATAGTAGTTTAAATGTTCACAAAGGCATACTAAAAACATTCATAAGAGCACTACACCTGAATGTTGTCACCTATATAGCAATGGTTCTCAATAAAAACTATAACAGGTACATGCATTGGTGCATGAATAATACCTAACTGATAAAATGATCAACCCCTAACACATGTAAATCCACACATTTTGATGCAATAAATATGGTATAATTCATTTCTATATAATTTATGTCTATACGTTTATGTCTATCCCTCCAAAACATCTACTGCAAATGTCTTTCTCTTCTAAAGTGTTTAATGAGTTGTATCTGTAGGGATTATTACAGCACAAGTTTTAACTCCACCTCAGATTTCACTAATTGTCAAACCCTGGTTACAGCAATGAATGGAGCTAGCAATTTATTACTCACAATCTCAGAAAATTGCTTTGTAAAAATGCACAGTGGAATCACACCTTTGATGCCAGACATTGCCTGCAGAAAACCCTATGGTAGCAATACTGTCATGTTTGGGATACTGGGTACTGGTTAATAGTCTTAACACCACAATTTTTAAGTTCAATCAGTAAACGTTTTTCAGTGACTGATTCTTAAAATGTTGTTCCCCCAATTATTCATATTTGGTCCATCCTTGATTTCATGGCAATAGCATGCGCTCAGAGCTGCCAGAGTTTACAAGGACTCATCGCACAGTAGCCATGCCTCCTGGTTGTGGGTGGGGTTGGGCAGAACTGGGGCATATGGAAGTTTTCCCTCTCTGGCTGATATTGTATTGCAACAAAGAGGGATTTTCACACAAACAAAGGTCATGAAATGCTACATAGCCTAGAAAGGTCAATAGGATTAGAAAGCATCAGATTGATGCTACATGGATCAGACAGCTTCATCATCAAGCTCCTGGGCTTAGACGCTCTACATTGGGAATGTGTATTCGGCTACTTGGTTTATTTTTTTACACTTGTCAGTGGGAGAGCTTGCTTACTCGTAGCCGCTGGCGCTGTTCCTCGTTCTCTCTCCTCCCAGACCTCCCGTGATGCACAACAGACTTTAGCTGAAGACCAACACACTTTCTACAAGTTTTGCTTTAGCTTGTGACCTAAGGAAACCCTTAATGGGTGTAAGCTTGGCATGCCAACTACAATAAATTATTATCCAATTTATATTTAGAGATGGATTACTCAAACCATGTTCAAAGTTAGTGTTCGATCCTTTCCCACAATTTACAGAATTATTGCTAGTCCATGCTTTACACCCACTAGTTGATTTTAATACCAAGATCATAAAATGATCTTTGATGGTTGCATTTCTTGAGAACAAATCATAAACAGCCCACAAAGAATATTATTATGCATGCATACAGGGTTGTTAATGTGTTAATGCAATATAAAACTATAGGAATTGCCTATAATCAGTGCTGGGAAGGTGACTTTGGAAATGTACAGTTTTAGGCTACTGATTACAAGTTTCCCTATTTAAAATGTAATAAGTAGTGTAACTATTTCAATTACTTTATTAAAGCAATGTAACTGATTACATTCGATTGCTCTTTGTTTACTTTTCTAAATTTTTAACAGATGTTTTCAGCTGTTAATCATTTTCAAACATTTAAAGCAGGCAGGGTTAACCTTACAGTAGTACTCGACACTGATTACTGTCGGACTTTCAAAATCCTTCATCACTTGAATTAAGCTTGTAATAATTTAATTTTAAAACACAGCGACCACAAGATCAGACTTTAGCACTTGTTTTTACTTCGAGATCATTCTGACGGAATTGCAGATTTAAAATCGTAACAAGAAACAGTTTAATAGCTGTGATACTGTTTCTGAAATCAAATCTTTGCATGACTATGAAACACTGACATCTAAGAATGCATTGAAACAACAACAACAACAAAACTGTTAATCTAAAATAAAAGGTATATGCATAAACCTCAAATACGCAATAAATCAGTAATCTGATAAGCATGTGTCCTATTCTGTGTCTTAAACTCCTGAAACATTGGATTCTCATATTTTAGAGAAGTCAAAGCAATTTGGGAAAGAAATCTGTCTATTATTATAGTTACTTCTTGACCATTGGTCACAATATATCTGCTTAGTGTCATGTCTAACAATGTCCTTCAACTGCAGCTAAATCATATTATCTCATCCAGGGATTCAGTTCTGTGCAACTCTGATTTATCTGTTAGGTTTACATAATATATCTTTATATAACATTTATATAATAAATGTAATAGTCCGAAGGAAAACTGAGTAGGATATAATGATGTGGGCAATATACTGCCCTGTGCAGGTGTAGGTTTATAGAAAAATGATTCATACCATTAAAATAGCCACATTACCAGATTCCGTGCATCATTCTATGGTTTCTTTTTAAATAATGCCTTATTATTTTCCCAGTTCATTGCACAATGGAACTTTTGATAAAACTTGTTTCCCCAGACACATGAGGAGCCTGCCAGAGGAGATGAAACAGGATGTACAACTCAACAGTCCCTTGTGATGGAGAGCAGCATGAGGCAACGCTCCAATGCAAATTGGCACCAGAGGAGATTAAAGCACCCCATCCCACTCCCACCCAGAGCCCTAATACACAAAGGCAACCCTGATTGAACTGGATCCTAATTTCAGAAATGCACTCCAAAGCAATGGCACCCCTCTCTCTTCATTTACTAATACACCGTAACATACATCCTTTGCATTCCACATGTGGAGCTGCTGCTGACAGGCTGTGTTGATGTATGGACCTGGGCTCACTGGGCTCGTGTCATTGATTTGGTACAATTTCGTGAATCACGGAAGTATTGTAAGATGGCCTATCAAGTGTGTAGGTTGTGTATCTCAGGATCTCAGCTACACTGTAAGGCGGCATCAGAGTATTCCAGCCACTAGTCCATACAGAATGTTACCATGGTGGTGGTGATATGCTGTGATTGTGGTGATTGCGAAGTATGCAGGGCGCTGGTTTAATCTTTCACAGTGTCCCAACCAACCGGGTGTTTCCAGTGTCAGGTATTTATGCTTTTATGCAAAAGCCAATTAGAACATACTTAATGTTTAATGTTGCGTTTCATACAAAGTTTGATGTGGGATATCTTTCCTCACCTACTTCCAATCATAGAGGCATTCTAGTGACTGATGGAGGTGCCAATGTTTGTGTGTGTGTGTGTTTGTGTGTTTGTGTGTGTGCAAGGAAACACACTATATCAAAACTACTGTTAGCTTATCAAATTCTCCATGTTCCATTTACTAACCAGCATTTATTCTACATTTGGTGTTTTTTACACACCTGTATCTGCAAATATTTAGCTAAAAACCCGTGGGATATATTTGGTTTGCTAAAAAGTGTATGCTTATCATTACCTGTGTCTACCAGGATGTCGCTATGTTATGATGCCCAACTTCTGATCATCATGTTGATGTGATGGAATTTGAGTTACCACTCTTCCAGTTTAGAATGTGTTGGAGGCAAGCAAACTCAAATAAACATTTAATTTATATAGTTTTACAAACTTAAAAAAAAGACCAATGGATGAATTTCCCAATCCATTTCCAAAAATCCAAAATAGAGCGTTGCTTGAGAAGGGGTTAAGTGAGGTTCTTTCATATTTTTCCAAGTGGGAAGTAAAAAAAATGCTGTCTTTCCATGGCTGTCTTTGTTGGGATTTTGGACCAATGAGGCCTTGAAGCAACTAGCTAAAAGCAAGCAGATGGCAAATTCTGTTTGTTGCAGATGTAGCTTGAGAAATGTTATTAATTTCTTGTCGCTTCATTACATTGCTTTGTATCAGGGAACTCCAATATAACTTATGTAAAGAACATGGCTTGACCTTTTGGAATAAGAATAAAAAACATAAATGTGTTGAACACTGCAGAGTAGCTAAGATTTCAAAGTGATGGGTTTTCCTGCAAACCAGAAATTATCCCATCCAACTAAATAAGCACATATATATAAAATATATATGTTCCCAAACCTGGTTTCATTCATATTTGAAGGATGACCATGGGCCAAGATTTTCCAGAGTGCAATGTTCACTGGTAACAAATCAGAAAAAAAAAAACATAAAAAAATCAACTGACAGTGTTCTGGAATCTCCAGGTAGTTCACTGAGGCATTCTTGCAAGCTTGCTATAAAGTCCTCTAGCTTATAAATATTTGTATACTTGGACTAATAACTGAAGTGGCTGAAAAAAATAAAGTGTGGCAGAAATAAACTGATTGTAAAATCAAGTTTCAAGAGCACTTTGCTGCCTGGTGACTCTGCAATTATTTTCTAATTCATTCTTAGTATGAAGTAAATGGCGTGAACCTACTGCATTGGCCCCAGGCCCTTGGAGAAAACATGCCGTTATACCCAGATTACTTGCACATTTACTCCGCCGCTCTACCTCAGCTCTGCTTTGAATAAAGGAATTGCGTGGCCTTGCTGGTGGAATGTAAACATCCCCTGGCAGGCCTGTGTCTGCGGCCCCCTATCCTCATCAGAAGGAGGAATGGAAATCTGCCTGCTCTATGCCTCCCTGTCTTACTACATCTCCACCGGCACACATGTCCTCCAGCACTGATCACAGATGAGCTGTGCAAAATGAACAGCAAACATACCTGGATGTCATTACAAAGCACTCCCATCGTTTACAGGAAGTACACTGAGGCCTAAAACCAACAATCGCTCCTTCCCTGTTCCCATTCCCCTCGCAGGGTGGCAGCAGGAGGGAGAGGAAAGGAACGAGCTCTGGTAGGGGTCAGAAAGAATCCTGACGTTCATTTTTTACGTCTGTTTTGACAGCCACTCAGAGCACCAACAATGCTTGCCGTAATTTGTCTCCATTTGCTCAGCCGTTGTTATCGTTTCCCCCAATCAATCCCGATGCAAAGCCTCTTTTGAGATGCTGATGTGTTTATGTCGAAAGGGAAAATTCTTGCGACGGGAATTTGATGATTGGTGCAAAGCATGTACTTCGGTTTGAGAATGTTGCTATGCTGAATCAAACACAAAGCATTTCTGAGTGGATGCCAGTGTCTCGGCCATGAGTAGCACTTTTAGATCATTCATCATGTCAAGCCTAGGCATGTCTCCGAAAGAAAGATAAATCAGTCTTCCGATGAGAAAAATCACTCTGACTGTGGTTTACAAGAGGACAAAATGGCCTCTGGTGAACTGCAATCAAGAATATTCCTGCATATTCCCATAAAACAAGGAAGAACAGGGGATGGCTGAACTAAACATTTTCAAAGCTGATTAGTCTGTAAGTTGTGTGAACAGCTATTTCACTATTCAGTCTTAAGGAAAACCTGTTTAATGAGGGTGATGTTTATTAAACACCCATCAGATGTATTCCTTTAGAAGAGTGTGAAAAGAACATTTTAGTGAAAAGAAAGTGAATGGGCAATATAACCAAATTCTCGTTTAGGACGAGTAAGCGTTCAAGTAGGCCAAAAGGATCTTTTCTGGCAAGCCTGCTTTGTATTATAAACTATTATTCCCCATGAGAAAACATCTCATAACACCATCTTATGCTTCTTCCTTATCTGTTCTACCTCCTTTCCCATCTACTTTTCCTCTGTTTTATCCATCTCTCTCATTCTTTTCTCTTAACAGCACTTCCTAAACTCCCTCCCTGGGTCGGAGCCTCTCATTGCAAGGCAACCAAAAGCTGCCGTGACTTCATCCAAATTCTCTTGTTACCTCAGGGTAATCCCAGCATGATTGCCTCGCTTTGTGGCCCTTCTTGCTCCCAACAGGTGGCACGCTACTCACCAGACACTGCCACTTGCGAGGAAAACAACGTGCGAGTCTTGTTTGGATAACACTCTAGGATAATCTGTCCGGAAAGGGAGGGTCTGTTCGTTAGTGTCACTGGAATAACAGGTCCGTTTAAAGAAAAGAACATTTGGGTGGTTCCTCCAGCCACAAGGGACATAACTCCAGAGAGTGTTTCCAGGGGTGAATGGCCCTTGTAGAGCAGGTGGCAAACCCACAGCCCTGAAGAGTCTAGTTCCAACCCTGTTCCAACACACATACCATGTCGTTTTCAAATAAGCCTGAAGGACTTAATTAGATAGATCAGGTGCATTTGATAATATGGGTTGAATCTAAACTCTGCAGGGCTGTGACCTTCCAGGAACTGAGTTTGACACTCATGTCGTAGAGGCAGAATGTGTGATGGATTGTGCTGACTTTCCATTGGTGTTAGATGCTACCTCCCATAATCTTGTAGCCACCTTTGCAGCAAGTCAGACCACATTAACAGTAACACGACTAGCTCCCCTGATCTTTGAGTTCCTCATGTTTCCATTCTGATCTCGATGGGTTCTGAATGTGAGGACATTACAGTCTCTACATTGCCTTTTCTCTGTGTCATGAATGGAGGGAATTCAAGGACAACCAAGTGATACGGTGACCAATCTTGGACCTGAAGGACCAACGTCCTGCAGAGTTTAGTTACAACTTTCCCTAACATGCTTGTCTGGAAGTTTCTTACTAATATTTAGAAGTGTTGTATGGTACAACTTTAGAAATTCAACAAAGTGCATTAATTATTTTTGGACCCACTTTATATTAAGTGGCCTTAACTACTATGTACTTATATTTTAATTAATAATTTAGTACAATGTACTTATTGTGTACATACATGTTTTTACATTGTACTTAAAAAAATAACATGTAATTACATCTGTATTTAATTTCTGTAATTACATTTATAATTACACTGTTGACCCATACTTTGCACCCTAACCCACCCCTAAACTTACCCATACCTCCAACCCTCTCCCTAACCTTACCCCTATCCCACCTCAATAGCAGCAAAAGTGTTTTACAATATAATATGAACACAAGTACATTGTACTTATTTTTTGATGTAAGTACATAGTAGTTAAGGCCACCTAATATAAAGTGGGACCTTATTTTTTAATTCTAATAATCATTGATTGGCTGCATGGTTCAAGTGTGGGGTTGGGCCTAATTCTAAAGGACAATGGACCTCAACTTGTGTTCATTTCATTATGAAAGAAAACTGTGATAAAAATATATAACTGTCATTATATCAAAATATAATATCATTTACAATAAAATATGACACTAAAATGTATTTTCAAAAATAAAAACTATATCAAAATCTCTTTGAGACAAAATATTAAAGTGGACTGCTGTACATGCCACTGCTATGCAATTTCATGAGTGCGGTTGCTAGATATCAAGTGTTCAAATCCCCAAATCAGAGCTTCTCTGTTAAAAGGATATATTTTCTGCCTTGTGTTTTGCTTATTCATTTATTTTTGCAATCTGGCAACCATGCGCTCATGCTCGACATTTATTGCGGAAGCATTATATAGCATTAAGAAAATGTGATGAAGCAGTTTCAATGACTAAAAATAGACTCAAATGCACAGATATTTAGATTGACTAATACTTGTCTAAACAAAAACAGGATAAATATGATGTCTTAAAAAGTAAATTTGACACAGGTCTAAGACTGATTTAAAAGACTAAGGCTAAGACTAAATTAGAAATGGTTGACAAAATGAACACTACAATCGAGAAGCAGGAATGAACACCACTGGCATAATGCAACACATTTTATGATATGCACCAGGGGCATCAGAAGCTTATGTGGGGAAATGTTCTACACATTTTCAGCAATGTCTAAGTTGACTTCTCTCTTCTTTTGGGTAATCACTACATTTTAAGTTTCGTTTTGAGCTTCTGTTTTAAGGGCCACCCGACAGCTGCTAAACTACACAGGAAATTAAAACTTATTGCAAGCATTAGCTTTTTTGTTTTTTTTAAACAACCATTTCACTCTAATATTTGCTTCTTCATGCACAACTCGAGCACACACACACACACACACACACACTGAAGCTGGGAATCTAAGAGGGCAATCTATCAGCAGATTTACCACCACTGCCACACATGCAAACAGAGACGTTAGATCAAGTACAGTAATTGCACTAATATTATGACTACATATACAGTCGTGGCATTTATGGTGATATTAAAAAACAATTATCTTTGCACAATTCATCACAAAGTATATTTTACCTCCAGCTCAAAAAGCGGAGGCTCAGAATGACAGCATGTTTAAACAACACATATGTTTTTTTTTGTTTAGTTTTTTTGTCTATTTTTTTTTTTTTTCCTGATGAGCATAATTCTAGTAATGTTCTTTAATTGCGATGACATTCATAAATACAACATAAAATATATTAATATGAACTCGGAATGGAATGTGACCTTCGAAGGCTCATTTAGAAGCTGCTAATTGTGTATACTTAGCAAAAGCCATGTCATCTATCAGCCTGGAGGACAGCTATTGACCTCTAAAGTTGTGCTTTTCTATTGCAGTGTGCATTGTAAAACAAGCTTTGCAATGCTATCATTGCACTAAGAAAGCTATTAGTTGTATATTGGCAACTCTGAGTTGTAAGACTGGCGAGAGCTGATAACTAAGGTTAATACTAACAACGGTGAGTTTCCTGACCCAATTGCTCAAACACACACCTCTCCGAGAGTATGTGCAGATGGAAGCGTGAAGATTAATGCCCAGACTTTGCCGTTTGACATATGTGGGTTCTCTGTTGCTCCGTGTACGCCAATACCCTCTTTTCAAGCTAGGCCTCACACAAACACAATGCTAGCTTCACTTTGATGAATTAGGATATGGCTAGATGGAAATGAAAAACAAACATTGAGGTAAGGGGACTGCTCTTTAGAGGAGAACACACCTATAACTCCAAATGGTGAGAAAAGTGAGTTACAAAGTCAGTGAGGGTGTATTGTTCAACTATCAACACAGCTTCTGATTAGCTACTCTGGGTTTCTATGCTTGTGGGTGTAGTGAATGGGGCAGGATACATCAAATGGAGTCTGACACAGATGGTATGCATACTTTGGATGTCATTATTTGGGTCAGTGGGTTCAGTTGGAATGCCTTAGTGACTGGTACAGAGGCAGCTAATGCTGAACAAGTAGATGGACTCCGTTGGATAGAGAAATAATATCTGGCTTTTTAAAAACAACAACAACAACAAACTGGAATTGGAGAAAACTCAAAACCTTGAGGAGACCAACTTCAGGAGTTTGATACATAGAAAATACAATAAAAAAAAAAAAAAAAAAAAATCAAAACAAATAAATAAATACATAAACAAACAAACAGAATCTGAGAAAACTCAGAACCTTGAGGAAACAAATTTTAGGAGTCTGATTAAAGATAAATAAATAAACAAATAAGTTGAAAGTTTACAGCATATGGTCAGGCTTGCCCTGCTGAAAGAGTCACTTGAAACACTCTTCAAAAAGTTTGGTGGTCCATGAAAAAGAAAAATAATACAATAAATAAATCAATAGATTAATAAATATTGAAGAGAAGTTAAAAAATAATGACTCTCTCTCTCTCTCTCTCTCTCTCTCTCTCTCTCTCTCTATATATATATATATATATGTATATAGAGTAAAAGTTTTAAATATGTCACTTAGAATATGTGTATTGCAAATTATAATAATTATATATATATATATATATATATATATATATATATATATATATATATATATATATATATATATATATATATATATATATATATATATATATCCCAAGATAAGTATTTATTTATTTTTAATTTTTTTATTTTTTTAACAAATATCAAAACATTAGGGTGAAATTAAAGGCTATTTACACTAAGTGCAAATAGCAATTGATTATATTCACACCAAGTAAAAAAGGCAGTATTGTCTTAGCAAAAGATGCTATTAACACTACACAAATAGCTATAGATTTTAATTGCATTATTTTCTGCTATTTTTAATACCCACTGGCAATTATTTGCACCTCACTACTGTAATAACTTTATAAAACTACACGCAATAATAACTTACTCAGTGTAAATTATAATTGTAATAAAAATAATTAAATGGATTCCACCTTATTGGGACAATAAAGCCCTCCCTACACTAGTCTCGCATAGCCAGACCTTCAGACTGAAGGTCTGGAATTCATGTCAGATTTCATTGGCCAAGAGGCCATTTGACCGATCACAGTTCGTTTCATTCATCATCATGTTTCGAGGTGTGGAAATGCTGCCAAAATAACAGACCAGTGTAAAACTCTCTGACATATCTTTAAAGATTCTATGCCGTGAACTTTAAATATTTCACATACTTATGAGAATCCAGCATTTAGTTTATCCTGATAAGAGCTAGCCGTCACAGCTGCAAACACGACAGCTTTCTTCTTTCGTGAGGGGGTTTGGCGCCACGTTAGCTTAGTTTCCAGGAGGAACGTTAAAGAACATGACACACAAGTCTCACGGAAATCCTGTACAATTCAACAATCCGATGATGACTTCGAGACTCCTGAAGTGTTTCCACTTCTGTGTCCCACATGCATCAGATGTTTAGCCAACGGTCTGTGTGCGTGATGTCTTGGGTGAGACTGTCCCTACACCTACCCCAACCATACCCAATCATTTATTTTCAACTTTTCAATTATTCCCTTCATTTTTATTGAAAATTGAAAACTTTTATTGAAAGACTTGAAAAGGGAGAAGAAAAAAAAGTTTGGCAAAAGGCAGATACAAATCTGGTTCGATTGCGTCAATAAGAAAATGTCATGCATTTTCTCATCAGCGCCACTGGAGCTTTTGTTAAACTATTGGCTTTTGTAATATTGACTACCCTAATCAAACATTGGTGTACTTAGTGTAAACAGCCACTCTAAATTAAAACATGCTCTTAATAGAAAACGTTTATTCAGTATTCATGTATGCACTTTTTAATACATTGAGGCAATTAAGGCAAAACAGTGCATTGTGTCATTGACACATTAGCCCACCTGCATACACTTTGAGAATCAACTCTGCAAGAATGCTCACGTTTACACCCCGTGCACAATTGGCAAATCGCAAGCCTCATTTTATTCACCAATGAGTTTACTTGTCAGCAGCTTTTATCCTCAACGGACCACAAGAAGCATTTTTTTTTTCTTAATAATGCATCATAAGACAATGGATGTCTAGCACTTTCATCAAGTTCAGCATCGAGTTACGCCTGTCTCGCATAACTAATCCGATGATATACTTGGGGAACAGAGCGCAAAGCTCAAAGTCGTTTGGGGAATGTTTTTGTCACCGTCAACATCTTTTGAAGGATTAATGAAGGGCAGAAATAGAAAGTATCACCAGACGGATCACAAATGCTTCATTTAATGTGTTGGGCTTAATGAGCTCATAGAGAGTCAACAGCAGAGACGGAAGCAATGAAAACGTGTGAAAAACAGAAGCACTCACAGGGTAGCTTCAGCTATTTTCGCACTTGGTTTGATTGTTTGTTTCTGTCTTTACAGCACGTTTGCATCATCATCATGAGGACCGTCATGAATAGAGTCAGCTGTACACCACTGCACGGAAGTAACAATTCAGAAGGAGATGATGCCATCTGCACTGTTTTATTCATGTTTTTGTCACTTTGCTTTTCTGACCTACACACACACAATGGCACTCGCATCAGTCGGATGTGGATATATTCGGAGAAATGTGAAGAATGTGAGCTATGCGCACCAAAGACAATCCCTGAGATCAGTCGCCATGAGAAATACATAACAGTAAAACGTCTCATTATCAATGGCTTTGTGAGCTAAGAACTGATATTTCGCTTTTTGATGATGCTCTATTTGCTCTCTATCGATAACAAAGTGCTAATTTCAGGTTATTTTTTCACCAAATAATTGCATCATATATTTAAAATGTTTAACACAAGAAGTAAAATACAGTAAAAATCTAGACATGTTTTCCACTTACAAAAAAAGAAAGCTAATACATAAATGAGTAAACATAATCGATCTGGTCAAATCTGATCAATCTGTAAAGCAGGTTTTCTTTTCTTTTGTTCTTATGACGTTTAAAAAAAATACTGAATTATAACTTCTCTGTAAAGTTTAAGTCAATAAAATAGTTAATAAATCTTGAACTAAAAATGTATAACTTATTTTTGCTTACTGCAGTGATATACTATTGTATATATGTCAACTGAAGAAAGAAAAAAGGTAGTCATACAAGCAGAACAAAAATCTAAACCATTAACCAACAATAATATAATAATACAAATAAAATAAAAAACGAATAAATACGTTTAGTTTAGTTTATATAGAGTATCTAACTAGATTTGATTTAATGATTTTCATTTACTCTACTTTCTACTGTCTTTTTGTTATTGAGTTTAATAGAATTATTATCAGCTAAGCCGCTCACAGCATGAAACTGTAATGAATTAAGCACAATTTACACCGGGGCATTTTTAAGAAGCAGTTCATTTTTCATATGAGATATGAAAATGTTATGCTAAGTGGGATGTAGTTAGCTAGCTAATGAATCTAAGTTACATGTGTTTTGCCGCTAGTTCCAGTTAAAGTGCAAGGAATGCATTAGCAGGGGTAAAGAGTATCGGCCCATTTCCCCTTTTTCATGTTTGCCAGCATGATATCTCGGTTCCAACATTTATGCATAATTTTGGCAATTAAATTAAAGTGATAATTAAAAAGGTATGCATGGACATTCTGAAATAAGAAATGTTCTTGTTTTTTCCAATCAGCAGTCAGCGCAACCCTTTTACCAAGAACAGGCAGCAGGTGCTCTTGAATTATCTTACATTTCTCAGCTCACTAACATAATAATTAATCAGCATATCATGTAATTAATTAATCCCTATTTATAATAACACATGAATAAAAAAAATAAAAAAATAAATAAAAAAACAGATTCAGAAAATAAGACATTCTTAAACAGAAGTGTGATGTATGCATTGTTCTCCAGGACTTGACAGTAAGAGCTGTCACTGCTGGTTTCCACAGTCAATGCTGGTAACATAATGCTCCAGAGGATGAAGAAAGCACAAAGGCAGAACGCGCGGGCTGGAGGAAGAGAAGGAGATAGAGTAAATGCATCAGTAAGAATAGAATGGTCTAGCTGTCCCAGAGAGTTTGCTGGATCGATACACCCCAGAGGTTAAGCAGCCGACCTGCACTGTTTCAGATAATAAGTCCCCATCACCTGAAATCAAACACTGAAACACTGAACATGAGATCCACTCAGGACTTCAGGAGTCTGTGCACTCCACACTCAACTCATCCTGGGCTCGTATTACGCCAGACGTCAAGACTTATTCCTGTCAGGGCCCTTAAACCTTCGGGTTGCTGGTGTTGTGTCTGGTTTGCTCGTGTTGTCATGTTCTCAGGAAATACTTCTTTTGTATTTGAGTCTTAACCAAGGGAAAGAGTTTTTCAAAGTACGGAATAGCACTAAATATAGTGCAAATAGAGGCTTTTCTATGAAGATGCAAGTAATCATAGGAAATTTACAAAATATCTTCATGGAACATGATCTTTACTTAATATCCTAATTATTTTTGGCATAAAATAAAAATCAATGTTTTGACCCATACCATGTATTCATATATATATATATATATATATATATATATATATATATATATATATATATATATTATTTTTGGTTTAGATTTTTAAGGACTTCATCTTAAACAGCACAGTACAGTACAGTCCAACATTTATCTTACTTTAATTCAATCCTTTTAACAATGGTGTCAATGTTTTCAAGAAAGCCTAGGGCTTAAACCTTTAAGGGCAGGCCAAGGGCAACATATATGACAAAACTGTTTTAGGATATGAGACAATCCTTGGAAGGAAAAACAAAAGAAAAGAAAAAAAATCACAAAAGAGGACGAATCCACAAGCAGAGGCTGCTGAAGGAAATGAGCCTCTGCTCTGGCAGAAAGATGGACATGTCATTAACCTTTAAGTCATTAAGGTCTTGGAATAGCAACAGTCCCAAACAGACCAAGAAGACGTAGCACAGCTGGAGGTGTGTGCAGGAGTTAAGAGGTTCCGTTCTATAAAGCACGGACAGAGAGCTTGAGGAGATGGGTGACGAGTTGAAGACAGGTCAAGCCGTCTAGAAGTGAGCTGGAGAGGTCAGGAGGATTCTGAAGTGGCATGTGTCCCAGGGGTAGAAATCACAGTCTGGTGATTGAATGGACTCCCTAAGCAGCCCCTTGAGACATTAATTAACTAGTCAATTATAAATAAATAAATAAATATATATATATGGAAACTGGAAACTGATGGCATAAATGACACGTCTCACGTAATTTTAGTTATTTATTTTTGTCCAAGGCTATCAGAATTACTAAAAAACTACATGAAAACTACATGCAAAGCATTAAATATAGGTGCATTATCATTCACAAGTTTAAGGTTGATAAGATTGTTGGTGTTGTTGTTTTTGAAGGAAGTCTAATCTTCTCAATTAATGGATCAAAAACACAGGAAAACTGAAATATTATGAAATATTATTACCATATAAAATAGCAGGATTCTATTTAAATATATTGGAATAAGGTTGTTGTTGTTGTTGGTTTTTTTTTTTTTTTGATGCAACATTAATCCAGTCTTCAGTGTCACATGATCCTTCAGAAATAATTATAATATACTGATTTGCTACTTTTTTTTTAAATCCATTTCTAAATATTTGAATACCGTTGTGGACACATGATTATTATTATCATTTTGTTATATAGAAAGGCCAAGTTCTGCCATGGAGCTCCAGATGGTGCGGGGTGATGCACCTTGATGTAAACTGATGATATTCACAGCGTTAAACTACTTGGCACAAGCTGATTGGTTCACGTTGCATACACAGGTAAATGAGCTTTCTGCTTTACATTTAAATGGTTGGTTTGCATTCATTAGAGCATTCCACAGCTCTCTTTCAGAGTTACTGTAAAACCCTCCACTTGTATAGATTGCTACAGTTATCATAGATGCTATTTTTGCAGCAGCAGTATGTCTTAAATACTCACAGCACCATACTGGCATAAGTATTGGCAGTGGCATGTTCCTGTACTTGCTTGCTTGCAGCAGCGATATTCTACAACAACAGCAATAACCAGCAGCAGCATAGCAGATCTATTCTGACAAGACCATTAACAATGTCATATCCATTACCAAGCTAAAATCTTCTAAGAGTTGTCATGCTAGAAATAGAAACCTAAATCTATTATAACATCATATATGCCTTTACTGTTACTTTCCTTGCTGATAAAAAAAAAAATAATAATAATAATAATAAAAAATCCCCAAGGTTTTGAACCATAGTAGCAAGATCATTAAATGTAAGATTTGCTAACAATTAAGCACCGGCCCAAAATCACTGTTCCATCAAATGGTCCTAAATTCTCTCATGCTGGTCTCAGGCCAATGGGGCGACCTTATTATTGAGGCCTGGGACTAGCCTAGCAATGCTGTTCAAAAGAAATACTGAGGCTGGTTGACCAGCGCTTAGTCTCTTGGAAAGTCTTGCTGGTTAAATGTCACTATAATATTTCGGTTTAGCTGCGCTGATAGCAGATAGCTTATTGTTGAAATGCTTAGTGTCTGAGCTGGCCTTTCTTCTCCTGCTAGAGGTCCTGTCTGAGTGTCTCAGAAATCTCTTTAGCCCAACCAGCATGTTTAAGGTGGCAGTATCCATCCAGGGTAGCTGTAGTTTGGAAATCCAATTCCACCTTCCTTTGAACCAATTTCCTAGCTTGAATCACTTTTGCCAGTTTGGCTGAAAAGGTTACAGACAGAGCGTGGGGGTGTTTTTCTTACTCTGATAGCTAACTGAGAGGACAGAGAATATCATAGCAAATCAATTGCAGCAAATCTTAAAGAGCTCCACTCCTTGTGAAGGAGCTCCCAGTGCTATGCAGGATTTCTATTTTTTATATGGCTCGGGTTCAAGTTCCAGTCAGTCTCTTCATTCATACCATGCACATAATGCACTGGAATTGCATCTTTTAAGATTTATAGTACAATACAGTAAATGTGGCCCTGTGCTGCAAAAATATATCATTTCTGTAATACCACCTGACATCTGACAGGTAGTTCATCTACATTTTTTAAAGTGGTGCTCTGAGAACAACAGCAGGAAAAACACTCAAATTCAAGCAGGGCAAAGGAAAGTTAATCATGCAATTACGAAAACACATATGGAAAATGTCTGCATTGCCGGAGGTTGAAACATACCTGGTAGATTATTCAAGACACTGGGGATTAAATTTCAAAAATCCTTTCTAATACTCGCTTTTTGGCATCCGGGGACCTGCTTATAAATGTTTTGTTTGGGTATGTGTGCATGCAGTGAAGCAGTAATGCACTTTAACAATAAGGGATCAAAAGGTTTAGGCGGATTTGTACCTTAGAGGTGAAGTGTGTAATATTTTCGGTATTAAAATACTTTCTCCTCTCTCTGTGTAATGTGCAGAGACAACTATGAGTAAGCCATTCATACGCTGATTTCCCCAAAGAGTGTAAACACTGACAAACTTTCAAAACATTACTCTGTTTATTTGAGCGGTCTGACTAGTCGACGTCTGGCTCTATCAAATGCACTGTACGAAAAAAAATAAAAATAAAAAAAAATCTGGAGAAGAACATAAAAGTCATTTTCTGCCAGGACATTATCCATTGAGTTTACAGACATTTCCTTTAACCCTAAAATGCAACACTATTAAATGCATTGTTAAAAATACAGGTTGTGAAAAAAAAGAAGATTATTTTAGATTTAAAACAGGTAAGACATCAAAAGACAAAGCAAGGCCACACACACCTATTTATCTGAACATACAAATTAGTAAATAGAAGGCGATTATTAATTATTATTTATTGTCCCAGTATAGTAAATGGACACAATTTAAACACTGCCTGTGCACCTTCACACCCCTTTTTACTTACGCAATACAGACCCCAGATTTTATTTCCCTCTTTGCATCTGTTGTCAGCATTTCATTTCCCACTAAAGGTGCATCCACAGTTAACTGGCAACAGGGAAATAACACACCGTCCACAACAGAAATGCATTGCTCATGTCCTCCACATTCGTTTCCATTTACAAACAAAAACATCTGTGTGGAAGTGTGGGTGATTTAACAGCTGTCTGGATAGTCCGTGAAGTAGCCATGGGGGATGCACTGATGTGCTGCTATATAGACACTGTTTTAAATGAGAGAGAGAATCTGATAGTTTGAGCTTAATTTTACCTATCTCAAAATGTATGTTTATTCGATTTAAGGCAGACTACTTCAGTTTCAGTACACAATTTAAAAGTGATTTTATATATTTTATGTTTTGTTATAAATAGTTATAACATTTAAAGGTACAATTTGTAAGATATTTGCAGTGAAATATCCAAAAACCACTAGGCTGGTGTTATATATTTTGTCCAGCTGATTACTAACAATATCTATAATGTTTTCAACTACTTGTAAATCATGAGAAAATTCCCATTCTAAACAGTGACACGGGCCAGTGCAGTCGCCTGTTACCGCCTGTACTGACGTAGAAACCACGTGATGACATTTTCGTGAACAAATACGGAAGTAGCTTGCCAATCTCACTTGTGTTTTACTCGGCAGGTGAGTTGTTTTGATTCGTATCTTTACAGAGAACGTATGCTATTATCAACAAGATGATCGACAAGATTAGTATTATGGGGCATACACGCCAAACGCGGGGAATCGCATTTCTAGACCCACCCAAAGACGCGTCTGATCCATAGTCTGATCGCATCTTTGCATTGACTTTGTATTTAATCCACTCGCGCAAATCGTTGAACTCACGTGAAATCCATGATTTAACTTTCTGTCTGATTGATGGCGGTCAGCGGTTGGCTAGAAGACAACAAATCCCATCATTCCACGCTCCTTCTTCGCGTCATCAAACCATGCGATTGTTATTGTTTTGGTAGAGCGCCCTCTAGTGGCAGGTCATCCAGTCTGTACCTTTAACTATATTTATATGTTTATTATTTAATTTTATTGCAGCTAGGTTGCTTGTGTTAGGCTGCAAATGAAATTGATTTTTATAATGTAACTATATTTGTATTTAGATTTTAGTTTATTTTAGGTTGGTTATTTGTGATTCCAAGATTTGTCTCAAAGAATACAGGTTTCCAGGCTTACTTGAGAGCCAAATAAGAACTTTCAGACCTCAGTGTTACAAACCAAACAGAGCACGTCACACTTGGAAAACTCCACAGTGCTGTGGTGGGAGCTTTGTTCTTTTGTGATCCTTCTCGACATCAGGAATGGGAAAACTTATAAAGACAAGGAAAACTGGATGAAGCTAACGATGGAAAAATCCAGTAAGGAAGTGTCACTATCAGCAGATCAGCTCTTGGGGATGAAAGGCGGGCGATACATTTTCCAACAGGGTCATGACCCGAAACATTGGGCAAAACCTGCTGTGGTGTGATTTAAAACCAGTGAAAGTACAGACTTCAGTCCAATTAAGCATGTGTGAAATGACTCAAAAACTGCCGTTCACAAACTGTCTTGATGGCTGCCAAGCAAATCTGCCAAAAGGAATGGGCAAAATTTTTAATGCCAAGATGTGCAGCATTGCATAGAGACTCACCGAAGGAAGCTGCCAAGAGTTTATTGGGAGTAAAGGAATAATGAACAAGAGAATAGAGTTAATAAACTCCATCTAAAGAAATAATACACAAGTTGGAAGATAATTCTTTTTGGTCTTGGAAAAACTGAGTAGGTCATTGCATAGTCTAATCAAGTCATGGCTAGGCACGGTTGTAATGTATCATTTATTCTCCCTGCACAATCATTGGACAGTTAGATGGTCTTAGCACAGGGAATTCTACATTTTGAATAAATTTGTAAGGCTACACCCACATGGAGAATATGTAACACAAAGATGTCCTTGGAAGACCAAAAAACTTTTAGCAGCCTGGTTTGAATATATGACTGATGTCTTGTCTTGGTCTTCAATATTATTTTATTTTATTAATGTATTTTTTATATACATAGATTGATTACTTGATTGATTTCTCTCAGATATACTATGCATGATATAAAAAAATATAATAATAATAATAATAATAATAATAATAAATAGCTAAATAAAATAACCTCTTTAATTGATATTATAGTGCTGTTTTTTCAGCGCTACTACTAACAAGCAGTATGACTAGGAGATACACTTAGGGATTTTAAGTTTATGCAAGATCATTTACAGAATACTGCAAACTGAATGCTGCTCATCTCTTCGAAACTCTCTGGATCTCACTAAGGAGAAACAATACTAGACTCTCTCTCTTATCAAGCGGTGTTCACTGTACTGAACAAGGACACTACGCATGAACCCTCACAAATCCAGCAGTCTGATCCGCAGTTCAGCTCTGCCTCGCCAATTAGATGAATTTAGACACAGCAGAGCGCTGAGACTGCAATGCATTGTGCAGCTCTATTAAAACTTCCAACTCAGTGCCCAAATACATATTAAGAACTGCGCTGACCTCCATGAGTAAACATTCCCCATTAGCAAGCTCACAAAATCCTAGAATGGCTATGCTATTTGGCTCATGACCAATGGAATGGACACTTAAGCTCTGTTCCAAAACCTAGTGACCGGCCTACCAAAACAGTATTTTAAGGCATTTTAGACATGCTCCAGACAAAAAGAAAAATAGTAGGGGGCATAATTTTAGCCTAACAGCCTAATTTTGGCCAAATTGTAAAATAGCATTGTTTGCAACGTACAACTATCCCAGACAACTATTCAACGAGAATTATTATTATTATTATTATTTTTTTAGCAACCTGCTAACTTGAAATGTTATTCATTTCAAATTAGTATGCTGTTTTAAACTTTAATGTCTAAATGTTATTTATTTATTTATTTTTTCAGAAAATTATAATTAAAAATCAATATACGGCCTCATACTTACAGACACTAGATGAAGAGCAAGAACTGGCTTAAATCTAAGTTCACGCTCAAATCGGTACGCAACGTTGTGCTCCGGTTTATGGTTTGAATGACATTTTTCCTGGAAACGTTCTGCAAAGGGGTTTTGTCGGGTCAAAGATGTCAGCCCAATCAGCAGCAACATGTGTATAAACCACGCGGTATTAAAGAGACAGCGCACACAATGCAATTAACATCAAAATAAATTCACAAGTATATTGTCTACACGTGTTTATTTACATCAAAGGCAAAATAACTGAAATAATAAGAGCACAGGTATAAATCTGGAACTTCTTTAAGACTTTTTCAATGTCTTCTGGTCCATATACTTTCCTTGCTAGACACTGATTAATGTAACATTTAAAAAATACTCATAAAACATAAAAAATAAACACACACACACACACACACACATACACACACACATATATATATATATATATATATATATATATATATATATATATATATATATATTTTGCTATTGTGTTGTGGAGTGACCCTTTCATAAGCTTTTCTAAACTCCTCTTATTATATAATAATACAATAACATAGCACAACAACAGTGAACAGCGATAATGATAAACCTAATGAGAATAATAAGGTCATATAGATCATAACCCAGTCTCAGAGGTAAGAAGTGGATTATCCTTCACCTGAAATGCAAGGCAAATGTTGGAACACAATAATTAGGACCCACAGTTTCCACAGATCCCTTCACTCGATTGGGATATTCTCTTTTATTCTGGATGGCGAGGCCAGTGATAGTAACATTGAGCGTAATTCGCAGTATTTATACCGATTTCATCAGACTCTGAATATTCTTCAAAAAGAACACAAAGAATGGCCTTCTCAGCTGCATATTTCCACACTCATATTTCACCCTAAAATTGGATGAATAAATCTGCATTTTTACTTATTAAAAGCATACTTTGTTTCTGGACTGCCCTTGACAGGATTCGAAAGATTCCCCTTTTATTGCCTCATTTCCACAGTTTAATTAAATGAGGATAACAGTGCAACTACGGAAGGGAAGTACACAGCCTACATCTGTAGCTTCACACAAAACAGCTGTTTCCTCAGCGCCGTGTGTAGCCATGCCAGTTTTATGCTTTCCGTGTTGGGATTTCCAAGGAGAACATCTTAAGCATTGATTGATGCTGGGAAAAGGAACGTTATTGACAGGGGAAAGTTTGAATGATTTAACACTGTTGTGAAAGGTTTATTTTTGCACATCTTCCGAGGTAAACAGTCCTTTAGACGTTCAACAAGCAAATGTTGAAATGCTAAAGCTCGTTTCCTCGTCTGACACCCAATGTAAGCTGTGTTTAGTTTTAAATCTTTAAGTGGCACCTTAAATATTGTAGTGAAAGAGATATGTACTCTCGAAAGTTCATGCACCTGGCTTCTTTCTCAAGCTTCTTTTGTGCTTGAAAATCGCTACTGCATTTGCTTTTATTGTCTCTTCACCCCCTGCCAATTCAAGGTATGAGCATGTGAGATGGTTCACACTTCTGAAGTAAACATAAATGTGCAATAGTGCCACAAAATCCATGCAAATTCTCTAGGGAGGCAATTCTCACACACTCTCACACCTCTCTAACAAAGCCAAAGTTGTTGATGAAATTCACACTTGTATCCCAAAGGGAGTCTGGTTTGCTATATTTAAGGAGGACAGCTAGTAGACAGCTTCCAAATTATTCATCCATTTGCCTGATCCATAATCAGAGATTACCAACCAAAGACAACGTCTTAATCCTGGTTTTAAAATGACGCATTTGAAATGCAAATATCTGAAAATCATCCATTTGCCTTAGATTTGTCTGCCAGCTTCATAATCCAGCAAGTCTGGACATGAGACACATCAGTCATCAGCATTATTTATTCCACATTGCTATACTCGATCAAGATCCGTCATCAAACGGGGCACTTGTGTATTATGGGGCCCTTTAGGCCACTAGAGACAAACATGTGATAGATTAAATTCAACAGCCTCTCCACAGTGAGCCGGATTGGAAGTGACCAGGACAATGGATGCTCTGAAATATATTTGCTCTCATTCTCACTTAGGGTCTCATGAATAATTAAACTGTCAGAGATGGGCTTGTCTGGACTCAATCTCACTGACTGATGACATAAAGCAAGGCTTTGTCTGTCTTTTTCAGATGGAGGGATGGGGTTGGGTTGTGTTCTTAGTTCTAGTTAAGAAAATGTCTCAAGACCTTGTCATCATTTTTGTTCAAAAGGATACAGTTTACATTTCTACCGTTTATTTATATTTATGTTATGTGTAAAACATTGAAATCTTGTGTTTAATTAGAACAAACATTGAATATAATGTAGGCAGCCAAATGGCTTTCTCACTCAAATCAGATATTAAAAATAACACATTTTATCATGTTCAACCCATTATAGAAAAATAACCAAATTTTTATTTTTCATATAGAAATTAAAACTACTTTTGTAGTGTACAATTAAAAAATTACGTTCTTCAAAATTGCTTTCAAGTAAGAATGTACTTCATTGTGATTTAACTACTAAATATATTTGAATATACTCAAAATATACATGACCTAAATGTCTAAACTGTCACAGTTATGGACTTCTGTTCTTACTGAGTTTCTTTATTTGGTCATGTTCCTTTTCTTGTTTAGTTAATTAATTAGCCCCTCACCTGTTTCTGTTTCCCACTGATTACCTTCCCAGTATTTAAAAATCTGTGTTCTCCATTTCTGCTTTATCTGCTATTAATGTTTGATGATTTGTATTTGGTTGTGTCTGTTCTCTCCTGTGGATAATTAAAATAACTATTTTGATATCTCCTTCATATACAGTTTGATTTACACTAAGATGTAACAGCACATGGAAAACATTGGTTTACTGTAAGTAGTCTTTGATCAACATCTTGGGTCAATTAATCAGATAAGTTTTAGGCTTATGCTGAGTTCTATTCAGTTCAGTAGGAACTTTCTTTAAAGAATAAAATAGAAAACCACTTAAAATGAAACTATTGTGCGATATGTGGGTGTACAGTACGAATCAATAAGCACCTGCATGGTGTGATTATTAAACATACTTAGCAAATGTTTGCAGAGACAGGTGGGTTAAACACTGTAAATGATCCGCTATGTTTATTATCGTAAATCTGCGGAACATATGCTAACGTTATACAGAATTGTTTATCTTGTGCAGTTAGGATGGCAGGATGCTTCTCTGTTAAAACACCTGCAAGGCTAACAATAGAATGCCATTCATGAGCGTCCAGTAAGTGGAATGTTGGAAGTCAGACCTTTTAGGAATATCCCGCATCCGTTTTTAGATGGAATGCAGGAGGTGATGGAGCTTAAATGGCATTCTTAACCTATCATTTCAATCTTCTTTTAGGTTGGTACTTATTGTCAAGGCATGGGTTATAGATAGACTTAAAACTATGTTTGTTTGCCTGGAATGTTTTTTTGGCACTAACAAAATATTTTGACACAGGAACACTTCGTTCTTGGCAAAAACCAGGGTTTACACCCTAATCTTTGTGATTGGCAAGATTATATGAACCTGAAATCTTTGTTTGGAACGTCATTTGGTCTTCAACTTTACTTAAAAGTGATGGCCAGCAACAGCCTCGGTTTTACACTAACCCAACTTTGGAAGGTTAACAAAGCTTTAATGCAATTACTTGCGTTTGCACGATCATGAGAACAGGGCCACCTGAAGCTGAATTAGGATGCTTTGGCTACTTTTAAGTGTGTGTCTGTATGCAAAAGGCTTGACTGGCATTGCATGGTTTGTGTTTGTGATGACTGCCGTCTAGATTAAAGACAATCAGCTGACCAATCAGAAAACACGAAGAAGCAGATAAGCAGCACTGCTGATGGATGGCGTGGTGATGTCATTCCACCATGACGTCATTGTATCAAACTGCCAAACTGCCAGAAAAACGCATGCCAATGACTAGGCATTATAGCGATGTAATCAGCTTTAGTGAGAGCCTCACTTCAACAAAACATGGGCCGCCACAGTGGCGTGGGGGGATGACAACAGCATGAGACATCCAAGAAGATGCTTTATCACTTTCAAACAGTGTTCCCAAATGAAGCTACATCTGCAATTTTTCCTGGCGTAAGGTCAACAATCCTTATTTAGTAAGTAGTCACTTAGCTGACAGTACTTTTGAAAATTGACTTAGGTCATGTGCACACTAATACGTTTTCGCTTAAAAACGCATCTTTTTTTCTCTATGTTTTGGCCCATGAGGGCAGTTGCGTTATAGATCAGACATACAATTTTGACTGTGTGCGACATGGATGAGTCAGTGAATGGTGAGTTATTTTCGGAAATAAAATAAATTACATTTTCTGTCAGAAAAACAATGAAAACATCTCATGTCTATTCCATGTGTATAATCTGCAGTGAGCTTTTTTTAGGCTTTACACATGCGGAAAAAGCTAATTTGAAGTTTTCTGATGTTTCTGTGTGGATGAGATACTTTTGGAAAACGCTTGAAAAAACTAGTGTGGACGGAGAGGGTTTTAAAATGAAAACACCATTTTCAAATGTAATGTGGATTTATGTCGATGTAGCCTTTAAGTACAATATACTGTATAGTACAAATTAGTCCCTCTGTAAAAACTCTGAGGTTCTGCGTGCCCAGTCCTGCTCTCAGAGGGCCAACAACCTACAGAGTTTAGCTTCAACCTGCTCCAACACACCTGCTTGCATGACCTTGATTAGCTGGTTCAGATGGGTTTAATTAGGGTTGGAACTAAACTCTGCAGTATGTTGGCTGTCTAAAAGCAGCGCTTGGGTACTCTTGGTCTAGACCAGTCACAATGGCGGTACAAGACCAGGTCTTTAACCACTACATCTCATCTAATTCTCATCCCAAGTTTGAATCGAAGGGTCAGTAGAAGCATGTTCATCGACAGCCCGAAAATAAGGTTGTTTTGCATTTATGGCAACTCTTCCAACTTTTTTTTTTTTCATTTTACCCAAAGCTAGAGTCAAGTTTTTCACATTGCATCAGATAATGTTTTGAATCCATTGATTTTTAAATGATATAGGGCTTCATAAGGACATAGAGCAGGGGTGCCAAATATTGATCCTAAAGGGTAAATGTCCATAAAGGGTTTAGCTCCTACAAACTTGCCAGTAAGTTTCTAAGTCATCCATAAAATCTTGATTCGCTGGTTCAGGTGAATTTAACTAAAGCTGTAGATAAACTCTGGTTCAAGGCGGTCATCCAAGAGCAGGACTAAACAATAAAATCTGACCTTTGTATAAAAGTATGACCTTTTGTCATGCAACCAAACTCTTTTACTGCAATGCAATTGAAGTAAGTTCATCCAATTAGCATTTCCTTCTTCATTTGAAACTCTCACTCTTTCCAAACACTTAAAATGTATGCATTCCTTTCCATCAAACACTTTCTCCAGCGTGCAAACACCATAAAATATATTCTGATTGGCTATGATTGTGTAGCGTTTTGCCTTCACCATGGACAGACAAATTACTTGTTGATGGAAACTTGAGTTACACCTGGATTTGAAACGGCACAATATGAACAATAAGAATTCAAAATATGACAATAGCTTTAAAGTAATATCTTCCAGCGAAACAAGTATGTCTCGATAGCACTTCCACCCCGCTGTCTCACAAAATGACACTGAATTGGAACGCAGAAACAACATAGCTGCTTATTAACCCAAGCATGAGAGAACCTATCACAGGCAGAAAGATAACATGTCTGGTCCAAACTTAGACACATTCAATACACACTCCGAGGATTGCTTTGTTCTGGAGCTCTAGTTTTTGACCCAGTGACAGGCTAGTCTCTGTGTCTCCGGGCAGCCAGGCCATGCGTTAAACAGCATTCACACACACACCCCTCCCCACAGTCAGGTGATAGTGACCCTCCGCTCACAATGTGACTTCTCTGTTCCACTCCGACAGACAGATTGAAGGAGGGACACAAAGAAAATGACAAGTAAAAAGAAAGAAGACAGGACACATAACCAAGAAAAGAACAAACTGATCCATAATCTAGAAAAGATCTAACAGATCTCATTAGGAAATTGACTTGCAACTGTACAAACACATACAACGGAGACCTGCAACAGATGGAGGAAGTATCCAAAGTGTAGACTTACCTTGCTGGCTGCGCCTTTGGGCATAAACCACCACCACAGCTGCAAGCACCACACAGCAGAAGGACGTCACAATGTTGGCCATCTGCAGAGACACACACAGAGGTAGATCGTGAGGCTTCTGGCCTGCCCGAGAGAAACTGGGTGGCACCAATGCCAAGATAGCATGAGGACAGTTTCCTCATTCCCTCCCTCCCTCCCTCTCTCTCTCTCTCTCTCTCTCTCTCTCTCACTTGCTTGTTTTCTTTCTTTCAGTGTCTCTGCCTCCTGATTCCCCGCCCCATCTCTCTCTCTCTCTCTCTTCCCTACTTTATAGCATCTCATCAGTGGAATCAATGTCCTCAGGGACTGATATTCTCTCTGCCCAACTGTGGGATAGACAGACCTAAATGAGAAATAGGAAGAAGGAAAGACAATGCCAGACTGTTTGGATCCAGGATTGACCATCATAAAGTCCTTCACAGTCTCTCGCCATCTGGCCTTCTATCTTTCTTTTTCAGTCAAAAACTAAACTCTTATCTAACTAAATTTTCTTTGAACAACAATTGCTATTTCATAACTTGGGACAATGTTTCCTAACCCGGTTCCTAAAGTACCTCCAATTGTAGGTCCCTATGCGTTTGTATGTGACACACACATTTCAAGACCTGACAGGATATTTAGTTTCAAACTCACAGATTGAGTCAATGTTGTTGGCCACTCAAACAACTACCTTGGATATATCATTGAAATATGTGTCTTGATCAATCAATTCAACTGTTTCCGTGACAGCCCTAGACTGTGAACAGCAAGACAGCCTACACACGGAAATATTCTAGGCCTGTTTATCACTTTGAGTTTTAATGGGTTTTTGAGAGACATTAAGCTGACTTTGCTTTAGGAGGGCAACATTTTGGAGAGAGGGCATGTGGTTGGAGCAAGCAAAGAATTGTAAATTTGCTTAAATCACTAACATCAACTTTAATAGAGTTCCAGTTTCAGTTAAATGTGCTGTGTGTCATTTCTGCACCACAAGTGGCACAGAACGGAATTGCAAAAATAATTACCATTTTCAATCGAGTTTCAAAAACTCCCTTGCCTGCTGTTAGGTGCAGAATGTGTAGCTAAAGTTTGGCTTTGGAAAAACTGGTGAATTGAGTTCATAATAAGATCTCTGATTAAAGACTTTCATATCTTAGCTAATCTTACCACAGTTTGAGACATTGCTAAAATCAAAACCATAATGGTGACATTTGTGAGATTACTGGGAAATCTGAATCTAGGAACATCTGAGTAGCCTTCCATTTAATCTCATTTACGTTGAGGAGAAATAATTGAGATATTAAAAGGATCCCTTTGGTGATTTTCTTTCCTATGGGAAGACTTCAGAGTAAAACATTTGAAATCCAGACCAAAAATAACACATTGTAGGGTCAGGAAATCAATTTGTCTCCCTAAGCACACCAGAATGTAAAACATTAAAAAGAGCCCACAGTTAAAACAAACACAAAGAGAGGCATTCATCAGAGCGAGACAGGGAATATTCATAACTGGAGAATAATAATAATAAAAAAAAAAACTTTCTTCTGGATGAATGCACACATAAAGCCTGGGATGGAATACAAGCATTCGCTTTTTGTATACTCGCTTGTTTAATTGTGTCCCATGATCCCAACAGTAGTTATTCATTAAAGTTAAACAGGAAATTATAACAAGCCCCATTATCAGGAAGGTTAACTTTCTAAAGGAATTGTATACAGACTTTATTTATATATTTAACATCGCAATCACAACACCGTCTTACTAATTGTGGAGAACCTAGCTCGCACTTGCAGCAAAAGTTCTTGATTGTTTTTGCTGGCAAGAACATCCTCGTCTTGGCTGGCGTCGTAGATGTAAGTGGGAGTGATGTGCATATAATATTTGCACAATAATTTTATTGATGTGGGTGTTTAATATTGTGGATATTTAGCTTTTGTCAGCTACTTATCTTCTGATCCATGGGTCTGCATACTTAGGGTGTCTTTTATCAACACGCTGTATTTACCCAGCATTCGTCACTCACTAAACACAAGGTTCACATACATACAAGTGTGAAGACGAGAGAAAACTATTTTCTTTGTTTGATCAATGTCATAGACTAAAGTCAATATTGTACATTCTCGCTAAATAATGTCTCTGCATTTGTTTTTCTCTGTGTGTCGTTCATCAAAAATCCATCATAAACATTGCATGAGGTCATCAATTACATAGAGATGACAATATACCCTCTGAAATCAAGAATATGTCTGGATATTGCTCAAATATTGTTGCACAGCATAACAGATGGTACAGTTAATCGTTCACATTCACAATTAATTCATAAGCATATCCACATTTGAAGTATATCCAAAATTACTTTCAGTATTTTGAAGAGCACTTTTTCCATTTTTTAATTATCACCGCTCATAAAACCAAAGCGTCCCTCTATTCAGTTGAGAATTCCAGCAATTGAGAAAAAAAAAAATGGACTGACAGGAGTGAAATTAAAATTGTATCTCTCTGTCAGTTCTTCAAAAATGCTCCTCTTTCTGGCGGCCATAAGTAGCATTTAGCCCATCAAACTAGAGAACAATACATTTGATATCTGACAGCTCAGGGTCCTTTTCTTAATGACATCCCATGGCACTGCAGATTTTATAATAATGCTGCTCAATGAGACCCATTTTGCTCGTCTTTATCTTCTGTCTTTTTGTTTATTTATTCATTTCTTATTTATGGCCATTGCTGCTGAATAGACGCATTTCCCTCACTGGTTAATTAAAATATATAATTCATTGTTGGTGCCGAATGATTTTTTTGCACCCGTCTCGGGTTCCTTGTGATGTCCTGTAAAATTTGCATTTAAATTGGAAAGCCTGAACTGAATACTCGCAAAGAAGGTATGAAGTAACACAAAACAGTACCAGCCAGGAAAATCCCGCCACACCTTTGACTGACAGATGGACGGAAATCGCAAACACTTTTTATTATCTTTTTTTATTTTATTTTTTGACTATCCCTCCTGAAAAATCTCTCAACTTGCCAAGGCATTCTTCAATATGAATCAATGTGGCCTTAAGGATATGGAGATTGGGCTACATGTTGAATGCAAAGTGAACTCTGAAAATCTTCAGTAGCATATCAATGTTTTTTTACAGCAAATGCTGTCTCCCTAGAGCTGCAAAGATGAGACCTACAGTAAAGCATTTAGATTAAATAGCTAACCATTACATGCATGCAGTTACATTCTTATACCTTTACTAACACACATTACACTAGGAAATCAGTTTTTGAATTGCAATATCACTACTGATACATGAGGGAAAAAATAAAAGCATTTTTACATTTGCATAGATTAAAAATTTAATAAATAAAGATTGAACTCCCCAACCTTAATGCCCTTTTAACTAATGAAGTTCAAATCAGATGCTGCGGTAAAGCATCCATGTCTTAATCACAGTCACGACGCGAGAAAGGATTGCGACTCTAGTCTAATGACACAGCTTGAAGAATGTTAATGGCCAAATAAAAAGCTTGCATTCAAATCATTGTGATATTCATGATGATTCCCAATTTTGCATTTACGGCAAAACCATTCCAAATATATCATGAATATTCAATATTCAGCCCTAAATGTGACTGAACATGCAAAGATAAAATCTCAATAAATTTTCTACAAAGGCTCCAGTCTTCTTACTGACACACACGCACACAAACTCTGAGGTCACATCCTGTAATTAAAGTCTTGCATCCAAGCCACCTCCTGACACTAATTCCCTCCATTAATCCAGTCGTATCAGAGATATCTCAGATTAGCACCCATGCAACAGTGCACATGGCACCTTGCCATGCATGCATACAGCCAATAGCCCTGACATTTCAACCCGTCACATCACCTCTAATCACATGCAAAATGCAATGTCAATCCTGTCAAAGCCTGGGGGCTGTGATCTGCCGTTTGCTGTGCTGGTGCTATTTTAAAAACAGGCCAACGATCAATACTGGATCAGTGTTTAGTTGGTTGGTGCATGTATTAAAAAAATAAAAATAAAATTCAAAACTAACACAAGCATAAAATTCCCAAGAAGTGGCATATTTGATTGAAACTTTTGTATTTATTTATTTATTTATTTATTTTTTATCTTGGACACTATTCTTTATCACTGATCTACTTACAGCTTGGATGCAATGCAGTTTTCAGTTGTGCTGGGCCAATTCTCTTTTTGCAATCTAATTACGAACCCATTGTGTTCCCCATGCCAAGTTGGCACAGCTGTATTTTAAAGCATGCTGCATAAAGAGTTTATCATGCATATGGCACCTTTAACAATTTTATGATAAAATAGTGCAGATGGACCTATGCAATGAATATTCAGCTGTCAGTGCCATCAAAGAAGCACTTTATGACTATATTATCCAATGTGAATACGCAGGTCATCAACAGAATTGGTTTATGGGCTGTAATACAGATAGTTAGGTGTGATTTTACACTATTTTTCTCTGCCATTACTCATCTGCATGACATGTATCAGCCCTTGTGCAAATGCAAGCAGAAATTCCCACTGCAAACAGTATGTTCCTGGTATTTACCCACAATCCCACTACGCAGTAAATATGCAGTTCATATTCTAAATGAGTTATTAAAGAGAGAATCGTCTAGCTATAAACAGAGCACTATCCAGGAGCTAAAAAACTCTATTTACATGTTTTTCCACAAGGACCTTGAAATGCAGCACCCATGAATAGACCCTTCCTGCTTTGGGCCTGGTCCTTACCCTGGCCACCCTGTGTGCTAACCACACTGAACCAAATGGGACATTATGGGGAGACTAAATAAGCAGTCACCCTATGGTGGAATGCACACAGGATGCTTTTACCCTCTGTAAGAGGTCTATGTGTGTGTGTGTGTACTGACTTTACTGTGTATGTTTGTGAAGTACTGGATAAGGATAGTGTTGTTTACATAATTTAACCAATGGATAAACAAAAGAGCAAGTGTTAAGGTACTAGCACTCAGTACTTAAAATATATTTTAAGGGGTGAACTGAGTATTCCGGGAAGCAAAATGCCAGGGGATTTTGACATTAGGCATTTAGACATAGACCTTTGGAAATCTTAGGCGTTCCTTTATAGCAGCTGGTCCTGAATGACTAAAATGTACCTTGGTGGCCACCAAGTGGACTGGCTATAAAAAGCATTTTGATATCATCAAGTGAAGTCATAAACTCCCATCTCATTTTTGGGAATGAATAAGTTCTGCAGGCATTACTCTTGCTAATGTCTGTGGGCCCAGAATGCATCAGTCTTTAGAAAGTCTTTGCTAAGAAGGAGCGGTACGAGGTCTCTTGACAGTGACTCAGTGATCTGTGACTTGTGATGTAATTATCCCTTTTCTATCGGTTTACTGGCCTAAAGAGGACATTTGTCATACAGGGCACAGGCTAATGGTCTAGGACACTTTTGTTTCTCTCTTTCTCCACACAGAATCGCAGACGAAGGCAGCACTTTCAATCTCCAAAGGCTTTGGGAAGATCCATGGATCACAGCTCATTATCAGCCAACTGGCTCTCCAATGAAAAAGTAGAATGCCTTTTATTGCTCCTCCCATCCTTGGCACCTCATTGTTCTGATTGGATGGGATTTATGCTTCAACACATCACAAATGGTCACAGGTGAAAAAGGTTAATTTGTCAATGTAACAAAGTCTATAAATAAAAATAACAGTGCTTGGGAGAGAAACAGATGTTTGACAGAGTCAGCCATTCAGATAGTTCGGGTTCAAAGGTTCCAGCTGGCAATTGGCGGGTGGAATGCCCTGTGGTGGTACAAGGGTCTGCCTCTGCCACCCCAGTGCAAAAGCAACATCTGTTCCTCAGACAGACTACTGAAACTGAAGCCAACTGTTTATGATGTTATTCTGATATGAGACATGGAGCAAGAAATGTGGAAAAGTCACAATGTGAGGATCTCTTAAAAGAACTCTAAAGAGAAGGTCAGGGGAAAAAAGAAATATAAAAATAAGAGAAGGAGAAGAGAGCATCAAGAAACTGACAGTTGGTTAGCCCTGAAGCCATGGCGTTTTTTTGCCCACTCGCAAAATAATTATTTTGACTCCAAAAGTCCTTCAAACCGAAATACCACAGAGGCTCTGTCCTACTCTCATAATTTCTGTCCCTGGGCCGGGCAGATGTCAACCATGAAACCTCACCACTTATTCAGTTCTCAGACAGTGTAGTTTTCTTTTTTTCTTCTTTTTCTTCTACAGGGGACCAAAGAGGCCAGAAACTGCCAATGACTGAAACGTTAGTGTAGGTACAATTTACAAGGAAAGATACAAACAATTGTACATGAGTATTTGAGGTGGGAACTTAAATGCTGACAGATCAAGTCCTGTTTTGTGTCCATAATCAAGAAATGTAACCCTAGCTTACATAAAAAGAGCTGTCCCCTTAAAGATTTGTTAACCAAAAAATTCTAATTACCCAATGATTTATTCAGCCTCAAGCTATCTTAGGTTTATTTCTCTTTCATCTTTCAGACGAATATAATGCATTAAAACAATGTCCTGGCTCTCCCAAGCTTTATAATGGCAGTGAATTTTTGTGCTTCAAAATCGTGACCACTATTCACTGTCATAATAAAGCTTGGAAGAGCCAGGACCAATTGTTGTATTTTTCTGGAAGAAGAAAGTCATATACACCTAGGAAGACTTGAGGGTGAGTAAATCATATGGTAATTTTCATTTTGGGGTGAACTAACTATGTTGACATTATCTGCTAAATCAGTTGCACTAAAAGGTTTTTATATCAGGACTAAGATTTTGCATTGGACATCAATAGTGGCACAAGTCATGTTTATTGCAAGCAAACCTATATTTAGTGCAGTCTGGGTTGTTATTTTCTTTGGCCTTGCATAGTATTCTACCACTGCGCTCATGGGCAAAAATTACAGTCACTAAATACATTTAAGAATATATGATTACTATGTGGACACCATGGTGTCATCTGTACTAGGCTGTACCAGAATCTCTCTCCTTTCACACCTTCATGTTCACACCCCAGAGGCTGGTGTCCTACAGCTAGCAGAAACCATTGGAAATTTGCCCAGGGGCCTTGTGTGAGCTGTAAGGCAGGGCCCTGGTGAGGTGCTCCTCTCATCACCACTCTGACAGAGTCATTAGGATTCTATTCCTAGCTTCCTTCTCCTCTCAGTGCTCATTAGCCATACAATCTATTAAAGCCAGTCTACACTCACATCATCTTTCTTGCCAGATACCTAAATTACACATGTGGGAGAATGTTCCACTGAGGTGGTTGGTCACTTTCCCGCACTCTAAAAAAGTTGGAGCTTCGTGAGTTAAAGAAAGGGTGAGCAGATCAAATATAAGAAGGACGATTTGTTTTGAGATGAAAAGTCTTTGCCTCAGACGTCACGTCCACAAACCGCTGGCTAAACGTCTGATGCATATAGCACAAAAAATCGGAAAACAATTTAGGGGTTTCAAAGTTGACATCTGATTGGATGAAATATACAAGATTTCCAGGATACATTCCTTAACATTCAAACAAAGATGCCATGACATCATACCCCCTCATGGAAGAAAAAAAGCTCTCATGTTTACAGTTGTGACGATGAGCGCAAATCAGTATAGCAAGATATATAAAGTTCACAGCATAAACAGACTAGTATATGAGTATATATATATGAGTATATGAGACTAGTTTTGACTAATACCATTAACATACTGTAGTTGGTCAAATGATGCCTCAGATAAATGCCATGACTAAAATGATGTGCTTGATGTAAACTTACAGTTTAATGGGCAATATATGCCAGTTTGGGAAATTCAGTGGTCTTCATGATCTTCATCATGGTCCATGAGTTTATAAAGACCACTTGGTGTCCAAAATGTCAATTTGCGGCTCAAAAAGGTGCCTACTGCTGTATTGGTTGATGCACCCAAAATATGCTCTGTTGTATGGACCCAACAGTCCATTCAACATTAAGTCTTTCCAGTGTGGTGTCAAATGAGGACTGCACAAGCCATGGTCACCATTTGGAACAGAAGCAAAGTTTGCTGATGTGGACAAAACCACAGGAAACAGATGATTCTTCTGCACAATCTGACTTTGCTGCAGCCTGGAATTGAACTACTGGTTTCGTCTGGTCAGAGGAGAACTGGCCCCCCAACTGAGCCTGGTTTCTCCCAAGGTTTTTTTCTCCATTCTGTCACCGATGGAGTTTCGGTTCCTTGCCGCTGTCGCCTCTGGCTTGCTTAGTTGGGGTCACTTCATCTACAGTGATATCATTGACTTGATTGCAAATAAATGCACAGACACTATTTAAACTGAACAGATATGACATTACTGAATTCAATGATGAACTGCCTTTAACTATCATTTTGCATTATTGACACACTGTTTTCCTAATGAATGTTGTTCAGTTGCTTTGACACAAGTATTTTGTTTAAAGCGCTATATAAATAAAGGTGACTTGACTTGACTTGATGTGAAATAAACACAAATTGTTTTAAAAGCCACTGTGTTTAGTCTTTGTGGACAGTAATAGAACAATGTCTTCTAACATGGGTGCCATTTGGAGTTTCATTTCAGATTTCATTTTCGCACAGACCCAAAATCACAAACAACATCCTCCTAATTCAATGCAATTACATCACCAACCTGGAAATCGGTGTGTGTGTGCACTTTTCGCTCTGACAGAGTCCATCGATTTGTGCTGAGAGAGACAGACAACTCTCTTGCATCACTGAGTGCAACTGCTGTGGGTCTTTTCACCTTGATGGGCGACTCCTGACTTGACATCACAAAGATATTCATCAGCAACCTTGTTGCTGTGTTAGACGGTACAGTAGAGTGAACTACAGAGTCTGCCATCAATGAAACTGTTGCTGTAATGATGGGTCTTAAGCATGCTAAAAGACAGGAGGCCATAGTGCAGGCATATCCTGAAAGTAAAGGCCACTTTGGCTCAAGGGAACCTTATATTCAGTCACAGGCACATATTACAAGTTGATCCAATAGACACTGACAGTTCTTCCTCTGAGAAAAAGAGACCCAGATCATGTCTCGCAGTCCGCCTGTCCTTTTGACGCAGTCATGCTGCATAATAACTACCCTCTTTTTGAGTACAAAACTTTTCCCAAGTGACAGGTGTTTGACTTAGGAAGCCCACCCCAGCTGAGCTCTGGCTCACCAGAGTGCAATTGACAATTACATTTCACACATATTGGAGAAGGCCTGTCTAAAAAACGTAGAATTAGGTTATTGATCCGCAGACTCTTATTGTCACTGCTCTCAAAGTCAAGCCGGTGGTGTGGTTTCTAAAGTGACGTGACGTGGCCAAGTATGGTCACCCATACTGGAATTAGTGCTCTGCATTTAACCATCCCAAGTACACACACACACAGCAGTGAACACACACACACCATGAACTCACACCCGGAGCAGTCCCATTAATTAACAATCATATCATAGAATGGTACACCGTAACGAAAATGACGACATGCATCAGTAAATAAGTGAGAGATCATTAATATTGATATTTTCACCACAAAGCTCTGTTGACTTTCGGGGAGTTTCAGTTCATTTCTGTGATCACGTTCTGCCACGTATATGATGACTGAACTTAGACAAGGCGCATGGCATGTTTGCATTCAACCCAGAGGGATGCAACTCAGCAAAATCTATAATTGCTAATAGCATGGTAATAGGGAGGGATAATGGAGTTTATTTCTGGGGCCGCTTTTGTGCATCTATTGACTACATTCGGCAGGGATAGCCATGCTGGCTAATCCTTACACCGCGTCTCCTCGGCCGCCTTCAGTCTGTAGGCTAATAAATAATGAGCTCCAGTGAGTTATTGATCTCTCTCGCTCTCTCATGTTACTCAGACAGGCCTTTTTCAGAATAGGAAAATTAGAGGGAGCGAAAGCTCCTAGCATTTCAAACAGAAAGGATATTAGCATTTTGATGGTTTGAGGTGAGGAGTAGTTCTTTCTTTAAACAGAATTCCAAAAGACATATATTAGGCATCACTTATATCATTCGCTGTGAAAATGCATGCACGTCCGATGCACACAATAACTCAGTTCTGAATAATGCTTTTTAAATGTCTTTTTTGATGCAATTACCAACCACGCGGAAATGACATTGATTACAAGGTATGTAAATATTATAATAACCGAACAGCTCTGTTATATTTGTTTACCCTGATTGTCTAACATTTCAGCCATTACTGACAGAAAGCCAAGAATATCTGAATAACCCTTTTCCCCTCGTTCTTCCTGTTTGGTCAGTAATAAACACCACACACAAGCAGAGCCCCGGCTGTCATGTTGAGCAAAATCAGCTCACAGTGCATTAGCTGGTCTATCGAAGAGAGTATCGATCCATCCGAACATGGTTTACAGCTATAGAGAGAGCAAGAGGACAGGGAGGAAGAGGGAATGCATGCATTTTGCTTCATATCTTGGCTTAGAGCCAATGACTCGGCTTGGCTGTATTGCATAACTATAAACATTTCTTTATAAAGAGAATTGCAATTTCTGTGAGTGCAAAACTACGTAGCGAACTGAGTGTTTTTATTTGATTGGCTGTTTATACATTGTGGTCTTTTTTTCAGGTATCTTAAAATATTGCTTTGTATTTTAAAATATTAAAACTAATAAAATGCATTTTATTTGAGTGTAATTATTGCTTTTACATTACATTTAGTTATTGCATTCAGTTTTGCAGAGCAATATGTTAATAATCAGGCTTGTAGAGGATGACACAATAAAGATTATTGGCAGCTAAAGTCGGATTAAAATGTGCACAAATCTGAGGCTCATTTTCAATAAGTTTTTTGGTGAACTGTGTAGTGCATCGGAAGTGATATGCTAAGAAAAGAAATATATTAAGGTATTGCTCTCACCCAGATATTACTTGTGGAATCATTATTGACTTTATTGTTTTTGTTTTTTCACTTAGCAATTTACAACTGCTCACTGACAAACATGACGTCTTTGAAACTGAGTAAAAACGTTGGTGACGGTGTTTCTTCTTTTATTTTTGAATTCATTTTTAAGGCTGGTATGTTTTAATCAAGGCCTGGGATACAAGGTGTGCTCACTGAACTCAAACATGGATCGAATGCTCCTGTCATGTGGATTCTGGATTGTTCCGAAGGTGTGATCTTAGGAATAGAGAGAGAGAAAGAGACAGGTGAGCACAGGTCTCTTACCCTGACTTTCACTGTATTTTTGTCTGTTGAGACATGTAACATTTGCACATTGCGTTTGGTCTTGGAGGAAATGTTAGCATTTTGAGTCCTGGTGTGACTTTGATCGATGCCAAATGGAGGGGAAATAATCGCTTAAAGATTCAACAGAAATATTATGGTTTTTTTTTTGTTTTTTTGTGTGTTTTTTTTTTCTGTGCTTCCTCATGAGGACATTGTGCTGAAATGCACAATATTGCCGTTCATGCATTCAGCATTGAGCAAGCAATTTAGTTAAGTAATATGACAAATTTCCTAGTGCAACAGAGCATTCAAAGAGTGCAAAGCAGGTTCTGACTTTATTTTATCCATGGGAAATTTATTTTCCCTCTCTCTCCTTTGGAATAGCGGGACCTAATGAAATTGCTGTAAGTGTCACTAAAGCTTAAGAAAAAATTAAAATGATATTTAAATATTTTCAAATTATTAAAAATAATGGTAACACTTTAGAACTTATTCACCATTACCTATGACATTTCCCTCAATAAATTCCTAATTTGCTGCTTATTAATAGTTTGTAAGGTAGTTGATAAGTTTAGGTATTGAGTTAATTATAATTAATACTAATAAATGGCTTATATTCTAGTAAAATGCAACTAGTTTGATAACCTAAAATAAAGTGTTCCCCCAAAAATACTAAAATATGTGTATTAGCAAAGCAAAAAGAGGTTGATTTTTCATTTGTGCTGACTATGTTGCTAACTTCATATATAGAGCTATCTTGACAGAATGCATACAAGATGCATTCTAAAGCTAGTATATACTTGCTTAAGCTAGTATATTCACATCAGTGATGCTTGATGCATGAGTGCATATTGTATATGATCAGGTCTCCTCAAAGTTCATTCTGAAAAATTGCTGTGGGCTAATTGAGAACAATGCTATGAATAATAAATCAATTCGCCGTAGTAATTGTGGCAGTGGTCTGTTTATCTAAAAGCATGCTTTCCCCCTCCTTAAAATGTCTGGATTTAATATCTCTTTAATAACACTAGAAACTAAATTAGTGACAGATCATATATTATGCCAAACAAAAAAAACAAAAAGCCATTACACACGGGGAAGAAGATTCTTTAAGAGGGATTTGTGGGTAATTCAGTCCTTAATTACTCTTTCACCGACATCCTGAGGGACTTTGGGCAAAGAATGACATCACTTCCAACACAGGTAGATCTATCTGTGACATTAAGTTTTAACCACACATCTCTCACGCAGAGTAGATTGAACTTGGCTCAGATGTAAGCCTAAATGATGAGGAATTTAAATGACATTTTAATCAATTTGAGATTAATCTGTCCCTGTTATATTTACTCAGCGGTATTCCATAATGCACTACGGAGGATTAGCATACAACTAATTAAGCAGCCAAATGAGTATTTTTTTCTATATAACAACTAATGTACAGTCTAATTATGCAAAAAAGGATTTTAATTCTAATTTGTTGCTTTCAAAAATAATATCTGATGAATGACAAGGGAAATTCTCGCTTGTGTGAACTGTGAGTGGATTATAAAGGTGGAACCGTCAACTTTCCTCCATGCATTTAGAATAAAGGCAGGCGAAGCCAATCGAGATCCAGATTTCATGGCGGCTTTTCAAGGATTAGACAGCAAGCTCCTGCCTTTTGCATCTCTGCCTTTCAGACAAACGAAGCCCTTGATCTTTTTTCAGATCATGTCGCGCACCATTCATCATTCTGACAAGTTTCAGAGAAAGGTCTCCACTTGCAAAGTTTCTTTTGTTAAATGGAAGATTATATTGGAGCAGACACAATAATGGCCTTTACTATGTACACCAAATTAAGACGCTGTGAGCTGAAGATGTCTGCCTGTCAAAAAGCTAAATGATTTTCTGTTATTGGCACATGAGTCATTGTCTAATTCGTACAAATCAGTTCAATGTGCAGCAACGGTACGCTTTGCATGAATGAAACTTGCCTCGAAATAGCCTGATTGTTTATAAGATGGTTTTTGGTTTAAAGTCAACATGAAATGTTGTTTGTAACCCATTTTAACTGAGGGAAATCAAGGCATGAAATGGGACAAATGTAGGGCGGGATGTCCAGAATTGAGCCAGATGGTTGGAGGGAAGAGGTTGAAAAGCGAGAGAGATTCATCCAAAAAGTGATGCAATAAGAGGAGGAAATTATTTCGATGAAAGATTATGTGGAAATTCATGATCCAAGTCCAATAATGTGCATTAAGGATTTTTTTTTTTTTTTTTTTTTGCATATATTTATTTTAATTTTTAATGAAATAACATGCAATTAAGTGTCTGAAAACAATCCATTAATTTAAACTTAATATTATTATACCATATTTTTATAATAAGTACTCATTTTAGATGTATGCTAAAGTGTATTTCTAAAGATTAGACAAAAATTCATGCAAAATAGTTTTTTTTTTAAGCAGGTTTTTCAAACAACGTGCACATTCCCATCAAAGAAAAAAAACAACAACTGTGGCCCAGTAAAGTTTCTTTTTTATAGCTGTGCCTTGGTAAATGCATGTCCCTTTGTTGCATTATTAAATAACCCTTTGAGTTATGACCTTTACTCTCACATGGGGCTTGGTTTACACTCAGGCATATTAGAGGACAGCCCATGGGTGATATGAGACCCGCGATACATGGAGAGCATCATCAATAAAAACAGTAAGGGAGGCAACCGCTGCCAAGACAGCACTCAGAGAGACTGAGGCTAAATCCGGTTTCATATTATCATTACACATCCCAGGCACGGATGAAAGGGAACCCTCCTTTAAATGGGAGTGAGATGGATCCTTCGGCATAAAGGACCACTTGGGACCAGAGACAAGGAAAGCAATTACAGGTTTACAGCACTGATGTTCTGCAAGTCATTCTAAGTTAATGCTGGGGAGGGAGAAAAGATGAGCTGAGGGAAGATGACCTGCGACGGAAGGTACTGTAGCATGTGACGGAGAGCATGAGAAACGTGTTTATAGCCACACTGAGCCATACTTTCTAGATTTACAAAACAACCAAAGCGCCGCCGTGGCTAGACTGCTCGTTCCCAGCCTGTGGAAATGGTAGGCATTAAATAAATGTATGCAACAAAAGAGCATGGGAAGCAGTGGATTAAAGACATGGGGGACTTGTATTAATATAAGACGTGAACAGCCCACAAACTTCAGACGGGACTAGCAGTCTGGAACAATAACTGCAGGGGATTAACGGCGAAAAAAGGCCTTAAGAAGGAAACTGTTTGACCAAACGAATTAAGTTTAAAGTAGGGGGGAAATAAATAAATTACTCGATTGAGAGCCGTTCAACCAATTCAAGAGTGGAATATGTGGGGTGTTCTTGAAAAGCAATGCGATTTGCCTGAGAGAGAGAGAGAGAGAGAGAGAGAGAGAGAGAGAGATTGCTTTAAAAATGTCAAGATTTTGTGAGCAGTCTGAAAAGAGAGAGAGGGAACTGGTATTTCATGCTAATACTAACAAACCGAATCCCCATTATTCTACCAAGCAGAATAAAAAAAGTTGACGATATGGCAAAGACAATCTAGTTAATAAATATATTGATTTAAATACATTAAAATAACTCTAGCATGTGTGGCTGTATTGAGCTCTCCGCTTCTGCTTTAGAAAAATAAAAAATAAAATCAATTGTGAAAATGATTACTTCGATTATTCAGTGTTTTATGTAGAACATCTTTAGCTAATATGCTATATTTATCTTCCAGTGTCCCTGAAAGCTTGTTACATGAGGTCATTATAACATTCCAAGTAATGGCATTCATTTCTTTATCCATTAAAGCAAAATATTATCCATTTATATGTGTGTTTTGGTTCAGTTATCTTCTTTGGTTTCACTAAATGCTATGGGAAATTGTATCGAAACCACAACAACACACACTGAGCCCAGATGTCTTCTAATGTATTATTTCTGGCAACCGGAGGCAATGTTCTGCAGTTTAATCTGGGGTCATTTGAGATACCAATGCAGAAAAAGGAGTAAAAAATACCTTGTCAAATTAAAGTAAGCGGCATGAGACAAAATGACTTTTCCTTGAGCATTGTCTTCACGCTCTGTCAGAGAGGCGAATAAAATCACGAGCCAGATGAAACCTGCTCATGCGTTTGCACTGATGGCTATTTGAGCTCTGCTTAGATAATTAACCAACTTAACAGCACAATAGTGCATTAGCATCTACCACCACATAATTATCAAGACAACCTGACTGCAACACTTATTAACACTCCCTAAAGTCATTATCATAAGAAAAAAAAAGTAAAATTTCTACAATTAAAAGTGACCACACTCCATCTGCATATGTAGAAGCTAAATATCTGGCCTTGTCACTGACAAGTAGATGATTCAAACTCCAGAAGGATCAATCAGTGGATTGCCATGATGTCCTTGATTAAGCTACTTAACCTCAGGTCACTCCTGAGGGACTGTCCCTTTGCTAAATGAGAAGTCATTATTTGGTTAAACACATCATCTGAATGGCTCAATTACTCCTTAGGGAAAGAAATTAACTTTTCAGTACATTCCAATAAACAATTATTTTAGTTTGTAAGGTGGAAACACCAGATGTGTGTTTGTGTATGTGTGTGCCAATTTGGATATAACTACAAGTCAAGAGTCCGGGTCAACTAATTGAGTAACTGTTCTGATAGATTCGTTGGATGAGACTGATTTGCTTCAGACAGATTAGATTGAGAGTCATTTATTAAAATGAATCTGCTAGTCAATTGAACTCTACTGGTCACTGCGAGACCAGATAGATCAGTGCAATAGAAAGATGTCTATTTGTTGTCTCTGCATCATTTGACTGCAGCCAGTCTTTCTCTCTCATCACATTCGAGTACAGCTCAGCTAAAGCATTAATTTTAACGGTGGAAAAATGCAGATGTTCAAGAACCAGTTAACCTGTTCTCAATTATCCACCCTTCAAATTACTAAATGTATATATCGTAGCTGATAATGACGATGGTACACTTCACAGAAGATATACATCTACTGGGATGGAAACAACTTACAGTCCTGGCATCTCTCATCTCCTGTACTTTGCTCCATGAGCCCATGCATCTGGACTGCCATTGTATCAACACACAGTCTTGACCATACAACAGCCATCTGGAGCATTCGCCTAAGTCTAATTGACACGCTCATTAGGAAGTAATGTCACAGAGAACATTCTGGAAAGGAGAGCCATGGAACCAATGGCAGTGCCGAGTTTGGCAGGAAACAGGCAACCATCCATTCGTCCCCCATGACAGAGGAATCCAAAGGCAACCCATCTGGACTAAACTATTCCGCTGTGTAGCAATAGCCTTCAGATCATTCAATCGTTTAACCACCATAATTTGCTTGCTTGTTAAAATGTATTGGGATATTTTACGGCGCAGAGATAATGCAGAATATTCCACAACAACTGCTTGAGTTGAATTGGAAATTGGCAAGCCACACCTGGCATGCGTGACATGGCAATCGACACATTAACCCTGAATTATGCAATGGGATGCACAGGATATTTGCAGATACAGTATAAACAGTCACATGCATGCAGCTGGCACAAATTAAGAGGAAACAACATATGCAAGGTTTCTGAGAATAAGAATTACTCTAGAATAGAAAAAAAAAAAAAAAACACTCAGCCCTTACGACAAACTTAAAAGTAAGGCTGATGAAATGCACACAAGACCTTGAGAGAAAGCGAAAGTCTAAGACAGCCATTTCAGATCAAATTTAGAATCTTGTGCATTGTCTGGATACACATTTTCTCCCAGATGCATTAGACTGATTGATGGCACTCTCTTCTCTGGGCTTGCTTTCCTTTGAACTTAATGGCATAAAACTACTCCATTTGTGTACAAAACAGAATAAAATCCTCTTTCATGCAGCTGTCTTGTTTTACAGTAGCTTTGAAGGTAGACTTACACCAATGCACAAAACAACAGACAGGATATGTGAAGCATACCCTGTTTCCAGTTGCAAAATAAACTCTTCACCTACACCTTTAACATTGCCTTCAAAGGATGAAAACCTCCAAGTGTCAACATTAAGGTTAGTGTGCTGTTAGTGGCAGCTTCTTTCAACAATGTAAGCTTTGAATTTGAAATAATTCCAATCCTGAATCCTGGCTCTTAGCGCTCACAGGCAGTCGGATTCCAGATGTTTTGTTTGTGGTAATGTGATTTTAATTACCGTCCCTGAAGTGTGATAGTTTAAACTGGGCGTCAGTCGACTCGAATCTGCCCTATTTTACAGATGAGTGGGTGAGTTGTACATCTCAGACTAAGTAGCCTGTCAGGTACTAAGCCGACCAAGGACACCAAAACCAAATGCTGCTTTTCCCTCCAAAAATCAGTTGCCAGTCTTAATGCAAGTTGGAACAATTTCATCAGCTCTCTCAGTCGAAGATGATTGTGATGCAGTGCACCTCACCTTATCTTTGGGCTTTTTTCTTTCTGCTTGATACTGAACATTTATTCTACACAGAGGGTTGATCTGATAACTCTAATCCTTGAACCCGGTGTAGTTTGATGTGGCAGTGGACAGACGTGAGATAAAATAATGCCCAGTGCCTTAAACAATAAAACCTGTACCTCTGAAAACTGTGAAACGATGATTTGTCTTTAATCTAGCCCACGAGTGTTCAATCTTCCTTTAGAGATTACCTCCAGCCTTTATTAAACACACTGAACCAGCTAAATGACCACTGAAATTCTGAAGCCTGGTGAAAGCTAATATTGTATGTGCCAAAGCGCCCTTATTTTATATGCCTAAGTACCCAAATTGTTTGCCCTATTTAGATGTCCCTGGTAGCTTGAGGCCCCAGGCAATAACTTGGCCCATAATGTAGTCCCATTCAACAAGTGAGACTAACAAGATAATTTTCCATGCATTTAGTAATTTTATTCAGATTCCTCCACTTGTTTCATTTACAAATTGTGACCTTTAACCAAACTTTCCATGGTAATCTGAAGTGTCCACAGTCAGAACTTTATAATACTTGCTTTAAGTAAACAGCTTAAAATAAAGTAGCACATGTTTAGAGGACAAATATTCCAAAGCTGTATTAAGCTTGATCCCTCAGACAGGTTGGGTTCATGTCCTCATAAGCAAAGCTCCATTATATTCCCTTCCAAATATGGTTCTACTTCTGGAGGAATAACGCTATGGATATGTCATTCCACTTTTGGCTGCCTTTGTGCTAACCTTATCCCTTGGATTTCCTCCACCGTGTTTGGCCCTAACCGAGACCTTTTCCAGAAATGAATTCAGCTGAAGGGCCTGATGACCTTTTACAAAAGAGCGAGCCATGACACATTAAAACCAGGCATCTGGTGGAAAGGGTACCGCTTTCGCGCATTCTGGGTTCTTGCGATTACGCCGATATACTGCATATTACAACAATGCCAAGAAGTGACATTTCTGGTTGGATGTAATGCCAAGTCACAAAATGTGGCAAATTGAACAGAACAATGTGGAGACAAGGGTTACTTTTCAATTTCATAAGAAACTTAACTGAAAAAAAAGAAGAAAAAAAAAATAAAAAACATCTTTGTTTATTCCCAGTTGTGGAGTGCTTGAGTAGGTTATGTAAACTTTCAAGGACGGTCCACCTTGTAAGGATGAAAAAACATCTCTGGCACAGTTAATTAGAATTGTTCCAAAGACTGTTTAATTGATTTCACATTTTGCCATTTTCTTTTTTTTTTACCAACAGGGATTTAATCATTTGAAGGGGGTGGCTGGATAAAGCATAATCATTATTGCACATTTAAACTAGCAGCGATACATATTAGGTTTCTTATCTATCTGCTGGTTGAATTGGTATCTAAGCATATTTAGCCATATCAAAACACTTCATTGGGACATCATTGGGAACTAATTTAACCCAAGGGGTGAGGGTTTAGTGGGTTAGCATATATGCTAAATTGTCATTGACAATAGATGACATAAGCACACCATTCTTGAGGATAAAAGCGTCATTCTTTTTACACCCTTGGAACTTTAGATTTGCAATGTTAATAACTAGGGGTGTGATGAGACATTTATCCCATGAGACGAGACATGAGACTGGGTTCACAAAACTTCTATTATATATATATATATATATATATATATATATATATATATATATATATATATATATATATATATATATATATATATATATATATATATAAATATATGCAGCAATAAACAACATGTAAATTAGAGCTGCATGATTCTGGATAAATTGAGAATCATGTTTTTTATATATATATATATATATATATATATATATATATATATATATATATATATATATATATATATATATATATGTATATATGTATATATATATATATATATATATATATATATGTATATATATATATATGTATATATATATATATATATATATATATGTATATATATATATATATATATATATATATATATATATATATATATATATATATATATATATATGCATTGGAGATCACAATTGTCTCACAATTCTTAAGGAAAAAAAAATGAAAACTAAACAAAATAACATAATGTACTAGTGGTTTTGACAAAATGTTCATTGATTAAGTTAAAAAAAAAAAAAAAAAAAATGAAGTCAGTGTCAATTCATGTGTCAATTCATGAAGCCTTGTTTCACCACTGGAATTTCCTGAATGAATATTTCAATGACAAAAAAAAGGTAATTGTGCAGCGAATTGTTTTGCGAGTATACTATCACGTTCTCGCAAGACCAGCTGGATCTCACAGTACATATCAGATCTCGCGAGATCTCGTACCAAGAGATCTCGTCACATCCTTATTAATAACTGTAGAAACAAATAATCACACTCTCTAAAAGGCGTCCATTAATATTTAGTTGCATTATATTAGATGTTTTGGCAACAATACATTTTATTTGGAGACTTAATGGAAGTGGAAGTAATGGAAGTAATGGAACTTACTGGTAAAAAACAAACAAAAAATGTATAGCCTGAATGCACAATTTAAGTGCGAAATGGACGTTAGTTTTTCTTCGATAACTGCCTTTTGACGTCGTAATTCACCTATGAGTGATTTGCTCATAAGCAAAGATGGCAGCAAGCAGGTCATGTACTTCCGGTGGGTCCAGAGTAGTTGTCATCGAGATGAATGTGAATGGGAATGGATGGCTTTCTCCAGGTATAATAACCTCCTTCGTTTAACCCTGTTCCTATTATCAACTCCCCACTATTAATTCATGCCAACCCTAATGCAAATGCGATGTAAAGGAACTGCTGATGTACAAAGTGGATTGTTAAACTGCACAGCATTTTTCACGAGCCAGCTCGGTCTCGATTTGAAGGAGCTGTCGTCCCCTATCTGGCTGACGGACGTATGTGTCAGACTTATTTACTGGTTGGCGCGTGGAGCTATCCTAACGGCTGATCTTGTTGAGCCGAGGCAGGCATCCAGCATCTGCGGACCGCACGGTAGGAGGGATATCTTAATCATGCAGGCACAAAATCGAAATCAAGGCAGAAACTGAGGGGGGTCATTACATTGGGATGACTTTATGTTGCGGCATATTGTAGTTTGTTGTGCTCTTGTTGGGTGCATACAACATTAGTATGATGTCTTAATAATCTAAATAAGCAATCAGTACTTTCCTCTGCATGTCAAATGACAACTGGCAGAATGACTGATGTGTTATTTTCCCCAAAGATATCTCAGGGTTATGCTGCTTAAATTATGAAAAAAAAAAAAAAAAAAAAAAAAATCCATGGCTCTACTTTCCTTTGTAAATACTTGTATCACGGACTCAAAAGCTGATTGCAATGCAACACCAACTATTTCTTGTTCCTTCTCCCACATCGACTCATCTACACAGTAGATCCTATCATGTCTGCAGGGCGAGAGAGTTTTTACACTGCTTTGGAATCGATTATTGATAGAGTTGGCTGTGTTTTATTTGACAGCAAGGCTTTTTCTCCTCAGGAGGAGGAGAGGGGGAGTGATAAAAGAATTTGGGATGGGAGGTGGCCACTCAGAAGAGGAAATAGATCCATTGAGCTGGTCAGAGTTTGCTGGATTTGGAAGTTCAGGAGGTGGTGGCGCAGTTACGAGAGCAGCGAGGGGAGACGGTGGTCACAATGAGGTGTATAGACAGAGATGGAGAGAAAGTTATGGGTAATGACTTTAGGGTAGTGTGCTATGTTATGTCCCAGTGAGTGCATGGCCTGTGTTTTCTTGTTTTGTTTTAGGTTTGCAGGTATATGGGTGAATTGCGGGTGTGTCTTCCCACCTGAGGCTTATTAGGTGGAATTATGAAAACTGCAGTGCTGATGTGGACGGGGACACAATGTGACCATGCTAGCCAGACTTGCTGCTTTCTTTTTTTGTTTAGTTGTTTATTTTGTTTGCATCCAGTTCAGACCTTAAGCTTACAGTCCTATCATGCATGCTTACATCACTGACCTACATTTATACTGAGTATTGACTGTTGGAACTCCTTCATTATGTTTTGTTAAATAAACTATTGTTCTTTGCTACTTGCTACGTAGCAACTTGGAGCCAGTTGTAACAGCTAACACCTCAGAGCTGGGTTAAAAAAGAAAAGATTTTGTTACGTGATGCAAAGACTAATAGATAATATTTAAGTAGAAAACCGTATTAATTATGTTATCCACAATAATTCATTAAGTAATACACTTAAAAATCCTGAAACGTATGTCCGTCTTAAAAAAAAAAAAAAAAAAAAAAAAAAAAAAAATTAACTTAGCTTAAAGTAGTAAAGATGATTGACTTTTTTAATTGAAAAGCGTTCCCTACAGTCACTGTTTAATGTTGCACTTTCCCCTATCCATACTTCAACAAGTCTCCAGCTCTTGTCTAGTCTATGTCTATCATGCTAATGTTACTCTCTGCTTCACAGACAAACACACAAAGTCATGAACACACATACACATACACAAACAGCTGTCCTAATGACCATCTATATCATCCCTTCCACGCGCGTTCAGATTTGATGCAGAGTTCGCAGGCAGCTTCTCAAGTTTAATGACGCGTAGCAACAGGATCGAGAGAGGATGAGGGGGGTCATGGCACTAATGTCCGGACACATCGCCAGAGGATCAGAGACTTCCAGACAAAGGACATCAGAGAAAGTCTCTCTCTCCACAAGCACATTTCTGACCTCTTACATCCTCAAAGAAAACCATTCACAACTATTTCTGCTGCCATTCCAGTTCTCTAAATAGAAGACATTTTGGACAGATATGATGGATACAACCAAAATGCTGATGGAAACCTATAGTCTCCTCAAATGCATTGTCTTCCAAATCCCTTTGAGATTTGTCCTTTGCTGTCAGAGTTGTCTCAGATATCACATGATGTGGTTTCCTGCAGTACAGCACATATATTTTCATAAGACAAAGATTAATTGAATGTATTAAAATAATTGAATGATTGCAAATCACTCCTAACCACATGACTGAAATGGTCAAATCCATCAGTATTCAACTATCCCTGCCCACTGGCTTGTCAGCATAACCTGATTTTGGGTTATTAATGCAACAAATGCAAGATTATTTCCCGTAACTCTTGATATTCAGTCATGGGAAATGCCATATTTTTGTATTATCTTTAATATGCTGCTTTTATGGCTCCTAATATTGTTGAAGCCCTTGCTAGAATTTGTCTAATTTCGTAATGTTCAGCATGATTACCTAAATAGAATCAGAACATGTAAAAACTGAGCGATGATCAAAGCTATTACACATTCACAATGCATCTTACTGCTTTGTGTTTCACAAAGATAAAGGTCTTTCAGTGGAGAGAATGTGAAGTTATACTTGATGGGATAACAGTGCTTCATCTCACTCTGTTGTTATATCTGAAGGTGTTCCACGCTCCTATGGCTACTTATATCATAGAACACATCAGTACGTTTTCTGATTTCCCTGAGTGCTCATTCGGTATGCATAATGAAAGTGCACGTAAATCAGTGCTGTCAAACTGTAAAAAATGTCAAAGAAGTATAGAAATGTAGTCTGAACAATGTATACAGCACTTAACATCTTATGACCTCACATAGCCTCATATAATGGATGTACTAAAGAGGAAGTATGTCATAATGTACAGCTTGAGGGTCAGTAAAGGATGACAGTGTGGTATTTTTTTAAGTGAACTACTCCTTTTAACTGCCTTTTTATGGGATAGGGTGGAAGGGGTTAACTAACTTACCTAATATAAGTAATCACATTTTAATAATCTGCCATTAATTTACCTTTTTTGCATTACCCTTTTTGTTCTTGGTAAAATGTAAATGTTTTCCTCAAATTACTACTGACTAGAAAATTATAGTAAATACTTTTAATTACTAATAGCAGTGCTTAATTTATATGAAAGCGAGGGAATGTGGGTAAACCACAGGTCATGGTGGCACCAAACATCATAAATAGTTGAGTGACACACACACACACACATGGAGAGAGAGAGCGAGACAGAGACAGAGAGAATAACAGAGAGAGTGCATTGGAAAGGAAAAAAAAAAAAAAAAAAACAAATAGTGGAGTGAGACTCCAGCCCTTAGGGAGCAGCACTTAAGTAATTAATGTTTGAAATTGCTCAAGTTCAGCATGGAGACTCCCAAGAGAGCCAGCATCAGTCATGCACACATGCGCACACACACACACACACACAACATATGCAAACCACACAGAAAGGAGGTGAGAAAAGAGGAGACCAGTTCTATTCTTTACATGATATCTGCTAGATATGCATTATCCACTTGTTTCTTGCAGTACACATTAAGACAATCAAAATTGTGTTCAATACACTGATAAAATGTATCTAACATGAAGTTTCTAAAATCGTCACTTTTGTTGTTGTTTCTAAGCACTTAAGTTTCTAAGTTTAACATGTTTATTATTAATATTAACAGACATTGTTAGTTTGTTATTGTGTATACAAATAGAAATGTCAGAAAAAACTTGTATTCACATCTTTGTTGATTGATATATTTATATATAGATTCATGTTTGAGTTAATGACTTTTTTAGGATTGTATATTGTTTATTGATGCTTTATAAATGAGTGGTTATACAGTTATTACATATACTTTTTATTTTATTTAATAAGAATTCACCTCAACATTTGGAAGTGTCTAAATGTTACTAGTTACTACTCCTAGTAGCCTAGTAACTGAAAATATGCATTTTCTTTATCAGGTCTCATGAACACTTCCCTTAATCTGGTCAGACAAATAAATATCCTTGTCAAAACCTGGTCAGGCTTCTCAGACGAACACTGCCACAATTACACACAGCAAGAAAAACTGGATCATCCATTTCTTTTTGTCATTTAATTGGTTCTTGTTACAGGTTTAATGAGCACTCTTAACCCTTGTCTTTATCATCAAGAGCTTTGGTGAAACGCCTGGCTGCAGCCTTTGAACACTCTTAAATGAGACTGAAGGGACTCTTCAAACTGTCAGCTGTAATGCCACACGCCTTACTGTTCCTAAATCTTGCCGTAATGGATTTCTTTCACATTTTCAGCTTAAGCATGGCCACTAAGCTAGATGCAGCCTCCAGCCAGACGTGCCTGAAACCCTGACTCTTCTCCCATTGTCCCTTCTCTTAAAGATAAATTGAGGTGGAACGTCCATCGGCACGATGTCAGTTTAGGATGCCAGCTCATTTTTCAGTGGAACTGAGAATCAGACAATGACTGAATTTTAAGAGTGCAGATAAATGCAGTCCCTTAGGACAACACAGACAATTACTATCCTGAGGGAACAAAGGACGTCAGTGAGACAGTTTTAAGCAGATCTGCTCTCATCAGTCCCAAAAGGATTAGTGTTATCAGTAAATAAGACTTTATCTATTTGTTTTCCTTAATGCTATTTAAAAATGCAAATGAGCACAAGGACTTTTATTCCAAATTTGAATACCCTTACACAACAGCTTGATTATGCTGTGGCCTACACTCTCAGAAATAAAGGTGTGTAAGCTGTCACTTGGGCTGTGCCTTTTCAAAAAGGTACATATTTATACCTTATGGGTCCACTTTGGTACATATTTGGTACATATTAGTACTTAAAGTGTACATATTAGAACCTAGTATGTACAAAAGTGTACCTTTTGAAAAAGTACAGCTCCAGTGACAGCTTTTGTACCTTTATTTCTGTGAGTGTATTTCTGTGAGTGTAGCAGCTACAATACATTAGCTGTGGTGTTTTGTAGATTGTCACAATGTCAAATTCAGTGACATTTCCCAAACTTTTTTCCTGCCATCTTGCTACTTTTAGCTTCAAAAAAGTGGCAAAAAGACCATGAAATATTAAATAACTAGATCTAGCAAATGAGGCCATTGCAGGGGTCTCTAATCCTTCTCCTGGAGAGCAACCGACCTGCAGACCTTGATTAGCTGGTTCAGGTGTATTTGATTGAGGTTGGAGCTGAAATCTGCAGATTGGTAGCTCTCCAGAAGCTGGGTTGGAGACCCCCATGGTAGTGGCTACAGTCTTTAGAGTCCTTGTTAGTGCGCCCGTCTTTCATGATTGTTGACAGATTGTTGATTGTATAACAGGGGTCAGCTTCTAAGGGCTGTGCTGATAAACCTTACCTCACCTCCTGAACTTCCAAATCCAGGCTGCAGTCTTTAAAGTACTTGTCAGGATTCCTGCCTCCTATGCCAGTTGACACTAGTAAGAGCTCACTTCTCTGGCTTCAAGTGGCACACTAGAAACGGCATTCATTTAAGTTATTTTTAGCCACCTGACTCCTATCGCAGTTGACGCTGGGAACAGTGAATTTTCAGTTGAATCCCACTTGGAAAAGTTTGAGAAAGACTAGTTAAATTGGTATCCCACCTGGGATAAGCCTCAATAAGCACAGTTAAATTAATGCCGTGACCTAGGTGGATGTAAAATTTAGGGAGGTGAGAATAACAGAGAGTCAACAAGTTAGAGCTGTACAGGTAAACCTCACTTAACTGACTTTAATTGGTGCACTAGTCTTTAGACTCCTTGTTTTTGTACCTGTCTCCTATGCCGATTGAAACTGGCTCCAATCCCATTCAAATTGGTGTAGTATCAGGTAAATTGTGATTCAGATCAGAGTAAGGTTTAGGGAGGTGAGGACAAGAGGCTAGCTAAGAAGTGCTGTGCTGGTGAATCTCACTTATCTGACATCGAAGAGCACATTAGTGCCAAATGCTAAAGGCTGAGGACTTTCGAGTGCTTGTTAACGTGCCTGCCTCCTAAGCCAGTTGACACGGATCTAACTCGAAACCACGAATGAAGGACCTTACCTTTTCAAAGTCACTGTCACAATGCTAGAGTGTTGTGGGAGGTTTCCAGATCACTGCAATGGTCCTATGGGTGTTTTTCAGCATGTTGCAATACCGTTGCAAGAGTGTTTGGATGGTTGCTACCTAAAAGAGTTCAGTCCACCTCCAAATGTTTGATTTATTTCTAAGCACCTGTCCCCCCTTAAATGAGACCTTTTTCTAGTTTCATCAAAAAAATAAATTATACATTTGGTGATCTAGTTTGAGGTATCATGTCATAATTGTTACACATTGCAGGATTGAATATTAATTTCTTATGGCTGGAGTTTCATTCAAATACCTACTCTAAGTACGAGTGAAAGAAAGTGATGTTTTCCTCAGTGAACACCACTAACACTGCTAGACTATATAATCTCAATAACAGATCCACTGTAAAATGACAAGACTGAACCTGCCAGACAATCATTGGCACCTGACATGACATGTTGAGCGGACGTTGTTTTGCGATTTTTCTAGCGCTTACGGCTGTAAATCACAGCATCTGAAAAGGGAGGCTTCAGTTTTTCTCCAGCTGTTCTCATGTAGGAAGGTGTCAGAGCTCACACATGGCAAGAATCAAACGAAATGGAGACAGAGCAAGGGAAAGAATGAGAGTGAAAGAGAGGGAGAGAAACTGGAGAAAGCAAATCACTCGAGGGGTCCAGCAGACATCAATGAGTCCAGCTCAGACACTCAGAGTAAATGACTTCCTTGTGCGCTCTCCTCTCTGGGATGTATTTTTTTTAAATAATGCGTAGGATCACGTTGCCGCTGCTCATGGTGTTTGTCATGTCCCGTGCTGGGCGAAAGGAAGAGAGCAGAGGCTAGCCATCCTCCGAGGAGAATGTGGAGAGGAGTTGATCGCTTGGCATTTCCTTTACAATCATCTTTTCTTTCATAGAGAGAAAGAGAATGCGCAAAGGAAGCATGTTCAGAAAGTGAACGGTCAGTAAGCTAGTTCTACTAAATATATCCATATTTACATCACTCACTGAATGTTCAGTACATCAAATAACAAATTACTGTATTATTTTACAGAATGCAATTAAGTTAATAAAGTCTACTCTATGTTGCCCTATTAATTTAAGGGGGACTCCGAATCAATACAGGACCAACAAAAATGATGTAGAACTTACATACAATATAATAAACTTTAGGTAGCTTTAAACCATTGTCAGTCCTTGAATTGAAATGTACTTTTCACCCCCAAGGGAAAATAAAATGACGATAGTCTAGACCTGTGGACAGAGGGGACATTTCGGATCAATAAATGTGAAGCGTTTCAAATCCCCCACAGCCAGAGGACATGCGACTGCTGAGAGTCCACTGGATACCATCATAGCAAGACAGAGGTTGAGACAGAGCAAGACCACTATCATCAGCAAGAGATGGAGTTTTATTGTCAAATTACGGATCTGAGGTGTTTCATTTTGGTATTGTTATTGAAAGCAGTGCACAGTCATTTTTAAATAAATTAGAATTGCAACTATCATTTATATTATGTATTTTTTTACAAATCTGAAGAAAAACAAAATATAATAAAAAATACCAACATATTATTATTGAAATATTTATTTGTTTGAAGGACATATTCGGAAATACACCTGTCATCAATGTTGTCTTCAAAAAAGATCATCATAATATCAAAAGTTAAATTAATCAAAAATAAATTCATAAATTGTTTGGACAATATATAATTATTGTTATTATTGGTAAAAATATTCTGAATTAACCTATACTTACTACTCTTAATTAACCTCTCTCTCTCTCTCTCTCTCTCTCTCTCTATAAATATATATATATATATATATAGATAGATAGATAGATAGATGCAATAAAATCATCTCTTTACATCTTCATCACTAAAAAAAATAATTATAATTAAATAGAAATTCACAGTTTTCACATTTCCTCTTGAATATTTTTTTTTTAAGTTTAGTGGGAGCTTAGCATTTATTTTCATTGCACAAAAAGAAAAAAAAAGTATTTTATGAAAATATTATGTCTGTCATATACATGGTACAAGCATGTAATTATTAACATTATGGATGAAGCACTGGGGATCCTTCATTTGCTCGGACGTCCCTTGGGAATTGGCAGCATCCGTTATCAAGGGAATGGGATCATTGTGTAAAGGAGTAGACTGAGATAATGGAAATGGTAGTGAGTGCTTTTGCTCTTTCCCTCTCTCTCCCTCCCTCTCTCTCTCTCTCTCTCTCTAGCTCCATATCTGGTGTCTGGTTCTATTTCTCATCGGAGCAGCAGACCTACTGACGTCGGCCGCATTGATCGCAGAGTGCTGGTGACAAAATAAAAGAACCCTTAGGGTTGTAAAAAAAATAAAAAAAAAATAAAATAAAAAAAAAAATCAAATTCAATCTCTTTTTAGTTGCTATACGTCTATGTAAAGTACCCATTGTGGAAGTTCTCTGACACACTGTCCAGCTATACCTGCCACATTATATCACAAACCGTCTGTAATAAAAAAGATTGTATGTGTGCGAACTGATTGCTATTGATTTTGTGTGTTGTATACACAACCAGTCAAAAGTTTTGAATAATAAAGATTTTTTTGAAAGTCTGTTATGCTCACCAAGGCTCCATTTGTATGATCAAAGTACAAAAAAAAAAACACATCTATATATATTACACACACACACATATATATATATATATATATATATATATATATTACAGTATTATAGGTTATATATTGTATTATTTTATTCCTATTTTTAGCTTCATTACTCCATCCGTCAGTGTAACATGATCATTCCCGAAATCATTCTAATATCCTCATTAGCTGATCAGTTCCTTCCGGTATGTACAGTATATACCATATAGGTGTCTTAAATATACAATTTCCAAAGCACAATTAAAATGAAGTGATGTCCTATTTAAAAGGACTGGTGTGTATTCTCTCTCTCCTCCACCTTGACAAGTCACGAGGGCTCAGGACACAACATCACCATCCCACTGGTTTTAATTGCAATCAATTAAAAAAACTTTCCAAGCGTGAAATACGAAGCCTGACACAGGACGTTCTGAAGCAGGCCGAGGTGATGAGCCACGCAGCTTTGATTAAAATCAATATCCAACTCCAGCAGGAGCGTGCTTACAAACAGACCTGACCTTGCGCCTGTAATATTAACCGACAAAATAATAAGCACAGGATCGTTGGGATAGATGGACAAAGAGAGGGAGGCAGACAGAGGAAGGAAACAAGAAAGACAAAGCGCCTCCTTGAAACCTGCCTCTGAACGCTGCTTTATTATTTAAATTCTTGTCGCGTTGATATTCGTCTCCAGTTCTCCGTCCTGATGCGGTCCGGCCCTGACAGCTCAGTAATCAGAGTTTTAAAATTGTTACAATTTTCCTTGATGATTCTCAATGTGACCGCAGTTAGTATTAATACTGGTCGCGGAATAATAAACAGCCTGTCAGCACAAATAGACCGGCATGTCTGACTAGCGTTTGGTTATTCAGTTTATCTGCCGTGAACCAGCTTTGCCTGAAGGATAGAGGTTATGTGTTACCTGTTATTTAAAGGGCCACGGCTGTGCCTGCAACGGCAAAATCACAGCCGTCCACCAGGCCGAAGAAACATCTAATACTGCTGCAAAGCCAAAACTCATTACTGCAACATGAAAACAGTTTTTAATCAAAATGGAGAATATACAGAACTTATTATGACAGATTCTTGAAAAAATGGGTTAACGGCACAGGTCTCAAGATACCCAAAAATAATGGCAAATATGCAGTTTAGCTTTAATATGGTAAACAATATATATATATATATATATATAATAATACAAATGTAAAAAAAAAAATCATTAATTGTGGTGAATCTTCGAGATTCTAATCTGGTTTACTGCTTCTGTGAAATACCTGCAGCAGCAAAAGAGACAACAACAACAACAAAAGACAGCAGTAGGTAATTTATGGTTGCACATAGTTAATTATCTTGACTATACTATTTATGCTTGTACAGTTCATATATAACAGCCTGTAAATGTGCAGACAGTTTATCAGCATCTTACAAGACCAAACAACACTGCTCATCCAATAAGAACTACCTTTTCTATAGTCTACAACTGTCTGTCTGTTAAGAAAACATACATTTTCATGAACATATACCTTGCAGCTAGAATTTTCCTTCCTCATCTGCTCAGCCTAAAACACTTTTAAGCTTGAATCTCAGATGCACTTTTCCTATGACTGATACAAGTGTTCAATAGATCAGATATCATACAATGACATTTTCTGCTTATCGCACAAGCTCTGATGTGGCGTGAGAGATTCTTACCCCACTAAAAAGACCCCAAGAGACGACCGTGGCCTTGTGAAGATTAGTGATCACTTTTCCACGTGAGACAGGGACAGTGCGTTATCAATTGCGTGTGCAACAGCAGACTTACAACTGTTTGCATACTGCAGAGCAGATGGTCTGAAAGACTACTCAAACGGTCAACGCAGCATGACCACGCAGGCTGATGATTATGTTTTAAAAAATCCAACCATATTTGCATTATTTCCAGGAGGTAAATTTAGCTCTTTATTTCTGTGTGATGGACTGCAGTGCACATAAGATATATCTTTGTAACGGAGACTCAATATTCATAACTATACACACCACACTGAACATTTCTCATTACACGTTCATACATTCTTAATGCTTATCCTAAACTCTACTCTGTATTCAAACTGTGAGTGTTAACAGTAGGTTTTTATTCAGTAATTTATTTTATTAATCTTTATATATATATATATATGTTTATGCTGAGATATGTTTATGTTTGCCTGTCTGTCTGTCTCTCTTTCTCTCTGTTATTTATCTGTCATTTGTTAATTATTATTTTTCTTTCCCTCCACGTTGACCTTTCCAGTAAAAAAAGTTGAAACCTGGATACACTCAAACAAGCTTTGATTATCCGAGGTGCAGCACAACATCTGAAGAGTGCATCAGACACAATAACAGACCTCTTCCTCTTATACTCCTGTCCCCCAACAGTAGACTGTAGACTGGCAACTACAAAGACCCCCGGCGAACTTTGCCATGGCATTCGGGACAATTAGACACGGCAGCGGGGAAAGTGCCTTAACTGGGTTTTGCTAAAGCGAGCGAGACAAGAGCAGGAGGATGGATTACACCATGTATCAGCGCTCGGGACTGAAGGGCTATCTGGCCAGGGATGTTGTAGATTACATGCTAGAACACCGTAAACCAACAGAGCCAGATGGAGTCAAAGAAATGAATCACGCAGGCAGTAAAAACAGTCCGTCAGACGTTACCAGCTGACACAACTAGCCATTTTCCCATTACAGTGTTTGAATATGCAAATGATTCAATGAAACATTTGAATATTCAATCAATCACTGATGTCACAAATATATTGACCTTCACTGCTAGTCTAAAAATTAAGTAAAAGGTAGTTAACTAGTCCTAACTCATCTCCCAGAATGGTCAAACTGACAATTTTTATATATTTGGGCTTGGGAGAATAGATCTGCTACAATGCTGCCCCATATATCACACAAATGACAATACCCCATAGCAGATTTATACAGGTGGAGCTGGGGGAGGAGGAGGGTTTCGAAAAAGTCTAGCAACTGCTAGAGCAAGCAATGGCCAAGTATTTTAATTCTGAGCAGCAAGCTCATTGGCCAGTGACATGAAAAAGAACTAGAATGTTATAATTCTATCAGATTATGTCAAACCTATCGGTCTGATTACGCAACTCTAACATTTGAACCATGTTTGTTCAACAATATAAGACTCATAAATATGCAATTATAATACTCATAATTATAAATCATATTTATATATTTGTTTTACGTTACCATGCAATATGCAACTAGTTTACAGTTTACTCCCGTAGGCTATATATGCAGTTGATAATACTCTATTGTTTTATTCTGTGTTTGACTATGTGCACCCTAACATGTTTGCACGCATGCACAGTTGCCAAAAATTGTGCTTTACTGCCACACTAGAACATATAGAAGGGAACGTCTAATATTTTACAAGGTGGCTAAATTGTACAAATTCATATGACCTCACTCATATGGTGGGGTTAGGCCATGATTCATACAAGCCAGGTCATACGAATTTGTATATTTTGAGAAAGACTGTGGCAAAGTTGTATGAATTGTATGAATGACCACCCCTAACCCCTCCCCTAAATCTACCTCTCACAGAGTGGGATCATTCAAATTTTGTACAGATTAGCCACTCTACTTTTTTTTTTTTTTACAGAGCAACCACTTTCTGCTGGTTTAAAATGTTCAATCACCAAAGTCATCTCACAAGCTATGACTGTGAATCCGACACAACCATCTCAAATATGTGTACAAATGACACCAAGCCTTACCCATCCCAGAAAACACGTTTAGTGTCTGCTACATGCGATCTGCTCTGGTTACAAAGTGAGCACACAGAGCAGCTCTCATGGCAGCCGGCCGTCACTGTCATTCCTCTCATTTCAGGAAACGCAATACTCTGTTTAAGTGCTTTCATCACTTGCCAAGGCAACAGACATAGAAACACAGCCAAACAAATGTGAGCATGACATCACATGATGTTGGCTTGTAGACAACCCTGTAACGACAATCTTCCTCTCACCACCAGCTGCAAATATCAACACTGTCTGGTGGTCCGTGAGCGAAACGATCCGGCAGAGTTCGGTTTATGTTAATGCCATCATATTTTGAGAACATGCTTTGGAAATATGTTGGGATACTTATGTTTCAGAAGACATAACAAGATCTAAGATTGTGTCTTACCTAGCAACTAGTGCTGGGTGGTATGACTAAAACCTTACTACTGACCTTTACATACTATATATTACAATTAAAAATAACTGTTTAATATTTCATTATATTTTAAAATGCAGTTTATTACTGTGAAGCAGTGCTGAATGTTCAGCCTCATTACTCCAGTCTTCACTGATCCTTCAAATAATTATTCTAATATGCTGATTTGCTGCCCAAGAAACATTTCTTGTTGAAATATATTTGTGGAAACTATGATCCACTTAGTTTCAGTATCTCTCAATGAATAGAAAGTTCAAAATAACAGCATAGTAACATATAGTTCAAAATAACAGGATAATAAAAAATGACAAAAAAAGCAACAAAATTACTAAAGTAAAGAAAGATTATAAGATTATAAAATGTAAATATTTATAAAATAAAAACTAATAAAAAATATGATTTACAAAATAATAGTATATCAGTTACAGTACAATAACACTGTTTTATCAGTCATTGTATTCTTAGTCATAATTCAAAACCATAAAAACTAAGACATGAAGATATTAAGGGAAACAAGAGCATATACAAATATATATAATAAAAATATTATTATTATTATTATTATTATTATTATTATTATTATTATTATTATTATTATTATTATTATCATGTGTCCATTCTGAGTAAAAGCATTAAGTTCTTTAAAAAGTATTTATATATTATTGATAATACTACATAAAATTAACATTATCAATAATTTAATATAGTACCGATGTTATAGATATCATATAAACACATTTTATTTGTCTGCTATGTTTAACCAACTGAACATAATCTCGAATTTTCGAGGATCTCATTACTCTGGCAAAATACCATTTATTTATTTATTTGATCAGCTGCGGTCATTCAGTATGCACCAAGCATCTGGCAGGAAATGCATTTGCCCCTGCCTGCTCATGTTTGGCAAGAGAGAGGGACAGAAACAGCTCAGAGCGCATTTCTTCCCGGGCATGTTATATTTTTTGTTTGACATTGAAGCAAACACATTTTAATGGATGTTAGACCGCACATATCAGTGTGTCACTGCCGCTGATAGAACTGTAAAGCAGGTGAAAGTGCTTAGTGCGGAAAGACTGGGAGGGAGGCGCTGATACGTCCGGCTTTCTGGAACACTCAGCTCTGCTGAGATGCGAGCAGACACTCACCTTGCGGGTGTCACCAGCTGCGCTTTTCTGCGCGAGTGCTTCTGCAAACATTTCAAAAATCATTTGCTTTTTTTGCTTTTTGGATAAAGATGCTGTTACACAAACAACAGCGCAAACTGAATCGGAAGAGTTCAAACCTGAACCAGACAGATGGACTGCCTGGCAAACACTTTTTACTCTGCCTTTTGACAGCTCAGCGTCTGTGTGATACACAAGAGCGTTACACTGTAATAAATGCCAAATATGCAAGGAGACTGGCTGACAGCTGAGGTTTGGTGTTGCCTTGCTATCCACAGAATTTTAAAAACAATCTACTGAACCAATCAAAGCAGAAAATGCAGTGGGTTATTATTCCAATCCATGCATTTCATGCTGGAACTACATATTGAATTAGGTTGCTAGGGTGTGCTGGGTGGTTGCTAGGGGATTGTTGTGTGATTGGTATGGTATTTTTAAGTGGTTGATTGGTTGCTGAGGCATTGCTACAGTGTTCTGTGTGGATCCTAGGTCACATACAAGTGTTTGTTCAGTGTTTCTTCATATGTGATTGCTAGGGTGTTCTAGGTGGTTGCTAAGGGATTGTCATGGGGTTGATATGGTTTTCTTGGTGGTTTCCAGGGATTTGCTAGGCTGTTCTAGGTGGTTATTGTGGTATAGCTACTGTAGGTAGGTAGGCGCTGTAGCAGTTGGTAGGGTGTTATTAGATTGATATATTGCTATCTGATTGCTGATGTCACAGGGTGGTTCCCAGGGAGTAGCTAGGTGGTTGTTAGGCTTTCCAACATATGCATGTGTTAGGGTGTTCTAAGTGGTTGCTAGGGAACTTCTATGTGGTTGATATTTTGTTATAGATTGCTCTTGCGGTGTAACTAGGTGTTTATCAGGGTTCTCTGAGTGGTTGCTAATCAGTTGGTAGGGTGTTGGTAGGTGGTTGCTATAATTATGCACTTTTTACAGTGTAGATGCTTGTTAAAGGATTGCTATGCATTTTTTATGTTGAAATGGGTGGTTGCAAAACATTTGCTTGGGTGATCTGGGTGGTTCTTGCCCTCTGACTAGGAGATTCACAAGGTACTCTTGGTGATTGCTAAGCAGTTGGTAAGGTCTTTTTTACGTTAGTTGTTTGGGCATTATTTTGTGGTTGCTTCAGTTTTTTCTAGGTGGTTGCTAAGCAGTTTCTGGAGTGTTTTTTGGGTGGTTTCTTAGGTGTGGTTGCTAGGGATTCTTATGTGATATTGAAGGTTTAGTTAGTTGCTAAAGGGCTGTTATGTGGTTTATATTGTGTTATGAGTAGGGATGTCAAATCATTAATCTTTCATTTTGGATGTGATTAATCATGGTCCCGGGTTCCAGAAACCCACAAAATAGAACCAGAGTCCTATTCCATTATTCCTAGTTGCGGTATTCATCGGCAACAAGTGGCCTGCTTTGAACACTCTAATATTTTAAAAGTAAATGCTCCGGGCCCTGAGGTGGCTGAACACCCAGTTAAGGGCATCCGGGGGGCGCCAGGAGGCAGGGTCCAGGACACGCGGTGGCTTGCCTCGCGGCGGACCGTCAGCCCTCTCCCGAGATCCAACTACCAGCTTTTTAACTGTAGCAAATTTAATATTGATTAATTGTTTGACAGCTTCAGTTATGAGTGTTGCCTAGCATTTTCTAGGGTGCTCCATGTGGTTGTTACAGTGTAGCTAGATGGTTAAAGCAATAGTCCCTCAACAAGATGCATGATTTTATCTATTCGTCATGTCTGTAGCACAGACATTTAATACTCAGCAATAGGCTGACATGTTGGGTTTGACATACACCATCATCCAAGGCCACATAATCAATAATAGAAAGATCATGGGTTCAGTTGGATCCATGTATGACCCGTGGAAGGCTAAACACAAGCAGATTAATAAATCCATTGTGTTAAACAGGAAAACACTGCAAACATAAACTCGCAAGTGACTGTCTGGTCAGCATTCGCCCCGCTGTGAGGCTACAGAAGGTCATCTGGACACATAATTGATAGCCAATGCTGACCTACCCTGTGCAAGACATCCCTGCTCGGCAAGTTTACGAGATCCCCTGATTTAATAGGACCATTTACAGGGCGATGCAATGTCAGTTAGGTCACGGCTTTTGAGGTGAACTGGTGGGAATCAATTAATGAGTATACAGGTAGATGCCAAGTCTATGATCAGCAGAGATTATGCAGCAGCGGTGGGTGAAAAATGCTATTTCGCTAAACATCTGTGCACTGAGGGATGCTGGGGCATTTGACCTTTCCCATGCTGTATGTTAACTCAGTAGTGTTTTTGACTCCGATTAAAGTTTTACGTTTTTTTTTTCAGCAAAAAGCCCAGTGATGGAAATGATGCCAAGTTTGGCTGTTTTTAATCCTGAATTTTTAAAGTAGTTTGTTTTTGATGTTGTGATATATACCTCATATGTTGCCAGATTGATTTCTCACCGCCAATATTGGTTGCTTAGATGATTTGCTCCAGATAAGACAAGATTTTGTATACAGTATTTTTTTTTCGACATTTTTGTCATCTGCTGTAATTCGTGACAGCAGAGTTAAATTTTAGATGGGCATATATTGGGATGTTAAAGGAGTATTTCAGGCTAAAAAGAAATTATGTTTAAAAAAAAAAAAAAAAAGATTATGTCTTAAATAGCACCAAAAGTGTTTTGCAAGACAATATGAACAAGTACACTGTTTATTTTTTTATTCTTATTTTTGTTTTATTTTTTACACATAGCAGCTAAGGTCACCTACCATAAAGTGCAACCCTATTCTGTTGTATAAACACTTACATTGATAATTCTGTAAAAATATTATCAAAATATTAGAAAATATTAGTAAATTATTTAAGAAAATAATAATAATGTTAGCGTCTTTTATGGCTGATATTTTGAAATCTATGAATATTTTAACAAATTGGCCCCATATATAGCTATTGGAAGTGCCTCGCTGTAACCCCACAGTTCCCCCTATATTTTTTCTTTATTGCTTTAGAAAAAATGTAAATGTGCATTATAAAAAAACATAAGTTTGTGACATGGCAGATAGCAACAGTTGATAACGTGGAATTGGTCGGCAAACATTTTAAAGGTCAGTTGCAGATTCAAATTAATATATTTTGATAAATGGTAGCATGTTTTACCTGTTTGTACAATTTTGCTTCCAAACATAGGAAGTAGATCTGGGAAATAACTGGAAATGGAAGCTAATGGCCTTGTCCAGTGATATTCAGTGACACCTTTTCAGTCCAAACAATTTAGCTGCTCATTGCTGTCGCCTCTTATTCTCTTCTTCATTAACTTCTCTGTCGTTCTTTGTGCAAGCTAAATGAGCTCAGTTCTCTTTCCCTCATTCTCTTCTAAAGCTTCAACTCAACATTTAATTGCTCTCTGTGAAATGGAGGTGAAATGTGAATGTCAAAGATCTAATTGGACGGAGATGGGAAAATGCCTAAATTGGCCCCAAACTTACGCTGGTAGCCACATTATTTTGCCAATGTTACTAATCTCAATCTTATTTAAAATGCTAATGAGACAGCTAATACTGATCTTCAGTTACAGCTCTATCCCGGCGCTTGCACATTAATTACATTGGCGCCTTGACAAATAGTCTGATTGTATCTCTTTTAATATAGCCATTTTGACTAAATGCCAGTATGCTTTAAGTGATATATGTGCGTTGCCATCACATGCCACCATAAATGGCAGTTTTTAGTGGTTTTCTGTACAGTAGTTGTGCTACTGGCTTGATAAAGGTGTCATGCTCTGTTGTTTTTCGATTGGTCAGTGTTTACAAGGACAGCAAAATATAAGGCTGTCAGCATTGTCCTTCATCTAGACAAAGCATTCCCCACCCACTATGGTTGACGCACAAATGATACTCAGACAGTGGAGGATATGCTCAGTAAGGGGATTTTAAGGGCATATAATAGGTAGGCACAGGAGGTGCCCATATAAGATCATTACAAAGTGCATTAAAATGCTATTTAATCTGCTAGCACTGCATTCTCTAAAGTGGTGTTCATCGGGCAATTCCAAATCTACACTTGCACCTCAGACTTCGGAGTTTTAAAGCAGGTGGGGAAAAATACAAAATACAAAACTCAGTATAACAAAATGACTTTTGAGCATGAAATATGTATCTTTTCTGTGCTAAGTTATGACAAATTTTGCAACAAAAACATCTGTTTAGATGATTTAATCAACTCAAAACATTATACTAATTATATCGGACTTTTTATTATTTATTATTTTGCATTATATTTTATAAAATTTTATAATTATTATTATTATTAAATGTATCTGGCATAATGCTATTCATCAACCCTGTTACCATTATATTTTTAATACCATTTATATGTGACAATGTGTAAATTATTACACAATAAAATCACATAAGCAATATCCAAATTCACATTAATAACCTTTTAAATAACATTTTTGACATAAAAATGAGAAAAAAAATGGCTTTTAAATATGCTAAATTGTTACCATCAACTATTTCAAATTACAATTCAAAAATTTGAATATATATATATATATATATATATATATATATATATATATATATATATATATATATATATATATATATATATACACACACATAAAACTTACATTTTTATTTTTATTTTTTAATAACCTTTTTTTATGTAATTCATAATTCACACAATTATTTTTTATTTTTTTCATTCACACAACTATTGTATTTGATTTTTTTGATGACTATTGGTAAAGTTTTTTATGTTCAACAGAAGAAAGAAGCCCATGCAGGTTTGGAGTGACTTGAGTGTCTTTTATCACTATTATTATTATTTTATTATTTACTACTATAACTGAAAATGACATCTGTTTTACTGATTGAACCATTAACTGTTAAATCGTATCCAATCTAGGACAAGATTAGCATCACATGAATAAACATCACATAGAATGCATCTCATATATTCCAGTTTGTGGTGCGACCTAATCGCCATTTTTTGACTTCCTCTTATCAATGTAAGCATATCTCCATGACTTATTCTCGTCTCATTAACACATATCTCCTCCCTAACCACCATCCTCAGCCAGCATAAAATGTCAGTAAACAACTAATTTATCATAGTTTGTCAGCGCTGCCTCCTGCTCTGCTGAGAACATCTATCCTTGCTTCAAGAGTTCACATGTGATGTGGAAAGCGATAAACAGGTTTGGCTTGCCGTAGGTTCCTGCATTAGATGCAATTGAAGTTCAAAGCTTTGACACAGAAGCAGAGAAAACGGCGATTGAGGTTTTGGGAGCGACGCTAGATGGATTGTCGGGGTGACCTAAAGTAAGCAACACTTTATGTTCAAGTTTAAGGTTGTAATTAGGGTTGCCAAGCGTTCCATATATCATTCAGTATTTCAAGGGCACATAATTATGTACTGGATTTGTCCAGTATAAAGGCATTTGAATCGGTTTCACATACATGTGTTTAGGTTACAAAATACAGATTAGTCTGGGAAATAAAAAATAAAAAACTATTTGTGAAAAATGGCATTGAGTTTTGCGTATGAGATTTCTTTAAAAAAAAAAAAAAAAAAGACAGAGTACTTGAGTGTTTAATTATTTAAATGTTGATCTTGAAATAAATATATATTCTCAGATGTAATTTGTGTTGACAGAAATATTGTTTCTATTTTTTTATGCATAGATTTCATGTCCTGTTATTAAAAAAAAAAAAAAAAGAAAGAAACAGAGTGTTTCTTATTTTCTGTCGAGGCTTGCATCCCAAGTTGTGACTAGAATAGATTCATGAATATACTCCTATATAGCTAGGAAATCATTTTTCAATAGTTGCAGTCTTATCCCTCTGATTAGACCATGCACTAAAATTTGCTATCAAACAAATCTCCGAAGGCTGTGTAGCAGGTTGACAAAATCCCTCAATCCCATCTTCAAAAGTGTACTGATGTCTCTCCAGCACCCTGGAGGTGAAGCAAGCTTAAGTGTAAAGTCCCTGTCTGCACCTCCTCGTCTCTCGTCCTCCATGCTAAGAGCACCGCTGTGTCGTAATGTGCCGCCTTAACGTTAACTAGGACAAACTTGGCATTTACATGCCCTCAACTTTGCTTTAAGCTGATTTTAAAGTGAAGCGTTGATGATGTAGACTAATGCATCTGACAGGTGTATCACATGTCAAAGACAATCCAAGTGCCAAAATGCATATTAACAGGACTGCTTAGTACAATTCAGGTTCTGTTTGTGAGCCTTGTTGTATATTGCCTTCCTAGACAACATCCTAATTGAACCTTCTAAGTGACTGATTTGAGACGCAGGCAGCAACATAACACTATTCAGTAAGGTTTTGCATGTGGCTAAACTAATACTTCAAACTAAAAACTGCAAAACGCACCTTTTAACCTCAAAATCTGATTGAGAGCAGCCGTTTTTATGATTTTAAATTGAAATGCAAACTGAACAAACATGTGGGATGCATCTTCCATTCTAATTGTAATTTGTGGAGTGATCTAATCATCATCTTCCCACATGCGCGCTTTTGACTTTCTCTCCTGATGTGAAGTCTGTCGAAAAACACAAGCTGCTGCCTACCTTTTGAAACAGACTTTAGATTGGACCTGTGATTTCTAGGATGATTTCAAATGCTGCCTATATGGGTAGTGTACTTGGTTTTGAAACAAAGCCTACATGTGAGCATTACCGTAACAAATCAGCCAAGGGACTGGAAGAAAAAATAAAAAATCTTTGATAGAACAGTTGTTAGTCTTAATTAGTCTAATCACTTTTGCACCACAACTTGCATGTGTTGAATGTGCGCTTGATTACCTGAGAGCCCAAGATGTTGAGTGGGGAAAATCAAGCTCTTGCCAATTAAGTTACTACAGGTTTTTTTCAAATGTAGCTATTCGCTCTACGTTAGTTTGATTTCTTGTTTATATTTTTGTGTGCAATTTCACATCAAAGTTCTTTTTTTTCACTACACTAGGTCTGCATGGCCAGACTCTTGCTGCAATCAAGTTATATTGGAAAGATCATGTTTATGTTATGAATGAACATGAGCTGTATTGAAATGTAGGAAGGAAGGAAGGAAGGAAGGAAAGAAGGAAGGAACAAAGAAATATTAGTATTAATATGCAGTATTAATGCATTTGAGTATCACAGTTAAAAATAACATATTATTATATTATTATTATTATATAAATAAATTATTTTTACATTTTACATTTTCATTCACACTATAAATGGAGGACGGGGTGAAGGAGGAAAGAAAGAGATTAGGTTTTAGTGAGGTTTATGGACAAATAAACATGAAAAATGAATATATTTTTTCAGGTCTTTTTACTGGAATAAATAAATAAAGTTCTCTTTCTTAAGTAGGCAGCAGACTCTTAATAAATAAATAAATTAACATATATTATATTATATTATATTATATTATATTATATTATATTATATTATATTATATTATATTATATTATATTATATTATATTATTACATGAACAGTCTTACAATTTTAAGTCTAAAATCAGCTAAATACCGATCACATAATACCTGGTGATAGTTTTTGTTAAAATCCACTTTTAACGGTTCACACAAGCCTTAAATCTTGCCTGCACTCTCTCTCAGGTAAATGACACGCTGTTATATTTTCCACCACACCAGCACATAAACTGTCAAAGCGCTTAAATTACAAGTGCTTTAATCCAGCCTTGTCAACTGTTTTATTTTCAGCGACCATTAGCGCATTTGTTCCTCGCTATCTTGGCCACTCGCTACTTAATCAGGATGTCTTATTATTTTGGGAGACATAAAAAGGACAAGAGCAGGTTTTGCAAGATGGCTATAAATTCAGCCGAGATCCACACCTCCACCTAGAGTTGAGCATTTGTCAAAACCGGCTCATTTTGGAAATAGGTAATCAGCAGGAATATGTGGGGAAACTATTTGGGAGATAGGAGTTATGGTTTGTGTGGTAATTAATGAGACCGTCTTAAGGAGACTGCCTCTCTATGGAGCGAAGGAGGAATAATTATGACTATAGAGACAGAGAGGAGGCCATTTCTCTAAGCTGATTAACTACTTCCAGTCATATTGCCCTACTTCATTATGGTGATTAAGATCAGATGAAACTGTACATAATTGTTTATTTTGTTCAGGCTAAGAATCGATACAGAACAGACAGTGAAAGACACAATAACTATTTTAAAAGATGATGAAGACTAATCTTAATACTGATCAGCTACTTTTGCAATTTTTATTTATTGATTATTATTATTATTTATTTATTTATTTTTTGCTTTTTTATTTATTTATTTTGTATTTTTTTTTGGGGGGGGGGGGGAGAGAGGGAGATAGAGTACAAGGAAATTGTTTATTAAATTTGTAAAGCTTTAGGGGAGTTTGAAGTCACTTTTATTTATTTATATTTCCCAATGGTAGTTGCATCTTCTTTGAGTTGTGGATAATATATATATATATATATAATCATTTAAAAACTTCTTGGATCATGCTAAGTCTGACTGGAAAGATTAGACAATATAACTAAATACTGTTGTCCATATGCAGAAAAAAAAAGAAAAAAAGAAAAGAAAATAGAAAGACAAATAAAGTGTCAACCCCTTTATAATTATCTTAACATTGTCATCTAGCGTTAAAATTTAAGATCTCATCTGATGCACTAATTAAATATGAAATAATGAGTCCAAAATGTGTCTTTCTGCACTTTACTTGTGTTTTCACTTTCAGACTTCCAGTCTATTATTTTCTGTTCTATTCATTTTGTTTTGTTTCTTAACCACTTTAAATGGACAGTATATTTTGTTTGTCATTAAAATTATATTTTTTTGTATAATTTTTTATATATTAGTTTTCATTAAAACTTAAAATGTTTACATTATTTCCCCTTGCAGTGTTATTCATTAATTCATTAAACTGATATTTACAATTTGTGTTTTTACAAATAATCTTTAAACAAAACAATCAACAAATTCTGTCTTTTTTCAATTGGTTATTGGAATACAGCTGAAGATAACAGATTTCAATTCAATAAAGATTGAACACACTTGATTGAGTTTGTTTTTCTTTATCTTAACTGCCTTTTAAACTAAAATCTTGAACTAAAATGTTCAAAATTTATTTTGAAGACAAATATGCCTATATTAATATATGAGTGAGTGAGTGAGTGTGTGAGTGAGTGAGTGAGTGAATGAATGAACACTAAGAATCCAAAATATAAAAGCACTAAAACACACTCAAAGTGTGTTTAAACAACCTTGTGAAGTGTCAATAGCTGATGAATAAGATACGACATGCATCATGGCATTCTGTCAATAATGCATATATTATGTGATACATAATATGTATGCAATATTACAATTAATTTATGCGCACATTAATCTTTTTTAAAAATGACGCTTGCCAAATGAAGCCATGTTAGTCAGATAAACCCCTAATGAGCAAATGGCAGGGGGTCCTCATTTTGAAAATATTGTCAGCTGATGATGTCAGGGTGCTCAGCATGACATTTCACTGTAATCACAGTCCAATTATTTCTAAAAACGCAGCAAAAACAGACTCAAAGTAAATGACTTTCTTTTAACATTTGCCATCTGGTGACGAGATACAGTCATTTGGTGCTCATTAAGTAGGCAGTTAAGCCACCTGGACACCGGCTCGCTCAGAGACGTCTGGACTTACATGACCAACATATCACTATTAGCAGCACTGTACATCACCCATATGTTGTGCTTTAATGGCATTGATTCGTCTCAGGCCTGACGAGTCAAAATCCACTGCTTTCAGAGCAATTAGAATGTCAGTTTTTATCTGTAGATCGAAAGTTCCAACTGCAGTTGCTAGAGTTTTTTAAATTATTACTTTTGATGAGAGGGAGTATGTTATTTGATTTTATTCTATTTTATAATTTTTTTGAAAATTACCACACTTTTTCACACTACAATGAACTTGTAACCTTAAAAGATCAAGGGAAAATGGACTCCTTATGGTATGTCCCTTCCAAAAGGTCATTCAAAGGAATTCACACAATTTTCCAAAGCAGCCGTAACTTTTAAGCCACATTAATGAGATGAAAGTATTTCTCTTGAAGGAGCAGCTCCTCGATGGAGGCGGTAGCAGCTGCGGGCAGCAGGGAGCACAGCTAATTCAGTATGCTTAGTGAAAACAATCGTATCACACCCAGACTGCTAGGATTACAGGGCAGATCGAGTCCACCTGCAGGGCTTCACAGCACTGTTAATAAAGCCACCGTTTTCAATTAAAAGCCTTTTAAACACTCTAAATCTAATCATGCTTGCAGGTGACAATACAAGTTAGCTTGGCACGTTAAGTTAAGAATTAGAAGAGAAGATTATTTTAAACGGATTTCACAATATCTAATCACCCGGGTTTGCCGATTGAATAGCTGCTGAGCGAAAGTGTAGACTTATGCAATATTAAGCAGTCTTTTCTCGCCATTAAGACTGTTTAATTGTGTTGTTCGTTGTGAAGATGCATGGCAGTACTTGAGCTGCATTTTAAAAACACAATTTGCAACCTTGTTGTTGAGGAAACTAAATGTAATGCATGGTAAATCTGTATGTAATGCTGGGCAGTAACAGCAAATTGATGATACACGGAAACATGTATTGTTCATACAGTATATCAGATACAAAGTTGGTAAGATTATTTCAATGTATTTTAAAACATGCAGTAATAACAGTTATATTGTGAAATATGTTAATACATGTTAAAATGCTATTTATTTCTGAGATACAAGGCTGAATTTTCAGCATCATTACTCCAGTCTTCAGAGTCCCACATCCTTCAGAAATGATTCTAATGTGCTGGTTTGCTCCTCAAGAAAGTTTTGCAAAGATTGAAGAGACTGTACAATAGCTGGCATATGCAAAGCATCAACTGAAAGCTATATTAATGCAAAAACTCACATCTGCCAACAGTGTAATCTCTGCTTCATGTTGATCCTCCTTTAGAACAATCTCAGCTTCATCTTGATTTGTTTGACAGATGATAACCTTTTATTTTAGCATTTCCCCATGTTTCATTTTCACAAGTTCACTATGCCATAAACAGGTTACGGAAGAGGTACAAGATGTTGAATTTGGAAGAGGGATCAGGCAACTTGTGCAGGACTAAGGCGCCACAAATGTGGCGTGTCCAGGGGCCCTCAACCTTGAATATCTGCCAGGCTTCATAGTAGCCCATGCCGGGGTGTAAACAGAAAAATGTACCCTGGCATGTTCCCCAGTCCACTCCAATCAGAGGCCAAATGGGGAATGCTAATGCAATTAACGTTTCCCAGTCAACACAACGCCTCCCCCTTCGTCCAAATTCTGCAAACCCCCTTCCCTTAATAACTGAGCGTGCTTGCTATCAAAAGCTGTGGCACTAATAATGCAGACATGCAATAAAAAGCCAAGGGGATGCAGGAAAATTGGGCAAATAACTCTGCCCCAGAGCACTAACACAATTTGCATTGCACATGCTAAGAAGAGGTCTGTCTGCGATGGTTTTCCAAGTGAAGGAGGCTGGCCACTCTGATGGCATGATTTATTTATTCATTTCCCTTTCTCGTTTAATGGAAATATAAAAGCCTGCATTGATTAGAGTTTAAGGATCAGCAGTTAATAGATTAAAAGCTTGCGACGAGGCCGGAGAAGAGCTCCAGCATTTTTCTGGGTTGCTCTTTGCTCAAGGGCTATTGTTTGGGTTACCATTTTCTAGTCATCCTGTATTCTACACTGTGCCTAGAGATAGGGGTCACCCATGTACCCTGACCTTGGACCAACTTTCCTGGCTTAAATCTTTATCTACAGGTGCAAATGTGATAGAGGTGGTCAGTAAATGACACGCAAAATTTCAGGAACCAAATTTACCTCCAAGGCAACAGCAAAAGTGTCAACTCATTGACCTTTCGAAGGCATGCTGGTGATCTTATGGCCTTCAGCTTATAAATAACCATGTCTTCTCTGTGTTTACTTTGTCAAGGATCAAGATGTCTTTAAATAGAGTCTGGGATGGAAGGCCTGGATCTGGTATTGTAATGCTTCAAGAACAGGAATGGAGCCATCGAGGAGAGGACCAATGTTAAGTCACATGCTTGAGTTAAACAGGTTAGTTATGATCCAGGTAGCCAATTTGGAAATAGAGAATGTTTTGTGGACGGGGTTAAATGGAAGAATAATAGATTGCATGCAACCCGGGGAATGAATTGTTTAAAGCAGAGCCACATCTTGAAGACTCATTTTGGAGGAAAGAACATCGGGGTTTTGGTGGAGTTAGTGCATTTGAATGTTCATAACAGGAGGAATACTTTGGGTTCCGAAGTTGACTTGGTGTCCCAAATGTGTTGATAAACAAATATATAGATGGACTTACAACCCCATACATATTCAGACCACCTACAGACATGAAAATGAGACATTGGGAATCCATGGAACATGCAGATAGCTTCATCTACAGCAAATAGCATATCATTTCCATACCCAGGCAGAAACAATAGATTTCAATCAGAATAGCAAGGTGCAAAGACACATTTATAATTAAAATAAATTTGAATGCACTATGTTCTAGACTCATGATATATTGTTATACCTGAATTGCTTAATCACTCAATTCAAACTTTGTGCTGTAGATCCTTTCAGGCATAGAAGTGTGGAATATATTTTTATGGAAAGCATTTATAATGCAACTGGCTGTGATGACATCATTGTGACATTTGTATACTGTGTTCCCATTGGTCCTAACATCGCAAAGAAGGCATCATGTTGTGAATTCATTTTTCTAAACAGCCAACAGGAAACAATGAAATGCCTTTTTGTTTTTGTTTTTTTCAAAGCTGAATTTGTAACCACTACATTTTAAGGCAAAAGTACATTTCAGTTTTGGTGCGAATGCTTACCGTATGTGTATAGCTGAGATCTAGACTTTCTAAAAAAAATCTTGACAGCATGCACGAACATAGACACTTGACACATGCACACAAGAAATGCAAATCTTTTTCTAGTGTCTGCGCTATTTTTCTCCAGACATTATGACTGATAAAGATATCTATGTACGGTACTAGAGCTGCATCTTTCTTCTAAACTTGTTAATGCTACAGTCAATTGTTGTTGCCATCTCCAGTAGTTTGTTAGCTAGCATGCACGTCACTAGCATATTACATGTTTATTAGTACTTACTTATAAAGCAAATATTAATGCCTTATTCTGCATGACCATATTTTAGATCCCTTAATCTTACCACATACCTAAACAGCCTTAATAACTATTGATAAGCACCAAAATAAGGAGTTTATTAAGACAAAAGTCAATAGTTAGTTAACAGTGAGAACTGGTCCCCAAACTAAAGTGTGACCAAAAAAATTGTGCAAAAGTGAACTGAGCAAAAACGTATACTGCGTGAAATGTTATTATGAATTTGTGCCAAACACTGTACACAATCCCTTAAATAGCCATGGTAAATATATATCTAGGCTTCACTGTCTTGCAAAAGAGCTAGTATTTCCATCAGGGAATGCAAATCTATCCCATACTGTCTTTTTAAGTGATATATGTATTCTATGTAAATACATATTAATATATTTTATAAATAAATATTTATTTCCACATAAAAACCCACGTGGAAGTCAAAAAAAAGACTTCTCGCATTTGAATGCATTTTGATGAATACTAATAAAGCGCAGCGGGTTGGCGGCATTCACATTCTCAATATCAAACGGTAGCAACATCACATTAGTTAGCTCAGTGAAGGGCTAAATTGGAAGAATCAAGAAAATAACATATATGCTAACCTTGAAAAATCTTGTTTACTGCATAAAATACACAGGCTTTAAATTCGCACGCAAATGAAATGATAAATAAACCAATCAAATCCTAATCGAATAAGCAGCAGATTACCAACACATCACAACAGCTTTAACAACTCAGTTCATAAAGATCACACACTACTTCATCTCAGTGTGGCCCTGACTCTGAAAATGAGAGCAGTGGGAAGTGTTTTGCTGGCGGATTCCTCAAGCACCAGCTTCTAATTTGTAGAATTTGTGTATGTTGGGGAAGAAAGCATCGGCAGCCCCCGTTGTCTGTGATCAGCCTGCGTTCTGACATCTGTTTAAGGATGTTTATCCAAGGGGTAAGTATGTTAAGGGAAATATTATGCTGGTGTTATTTTACTTTTCTTCTGTTTGAATCATAAACACGGCCCCGGGGCAGGACGGAGAGATTAGAGCGAAAAACACGAGCATGGGGTCTTGAATCACACCCCACGAGACAAATCCCTACCGTGATTCCAGACCTAAAGATGTCCTGCTTAATCTAACGAAAGGAGTGGATTAATTTAATGAAGCCTAACATAGCACGTGCACCACACTTTAGCTCTTTTATTGAGCCTGCAACGCTTTATTTACATCCACACGAGCTCCCGGACCAGCGCGTGTTGCTCTTTTACTGCATTTGTGTGGAAGGAGTCAAACTAAAACCAGGTGCCAAGCTACAGGCTGCTCAGATGACAGCGAGAGCCCCTTCAATGAAAGCTTTACGAACTGAAACACTGTACAGAGACAGCAGAGACCCTCATTTAAAAAGAAAATAGGTGTCCGGCAGCCATTCAGTCACCGCTCTCAATAAGGCATGAAACAGGGCATCATTAAGGCAGTGTCAATCCTCCCAGAGTTAAGCTGACCCCCTTTGTGCTAATGTGAGGAGGGCAGAGTCTTTAAAAGCAAAGAGAAAGAGCTTTACCCCCGCAGCATGTCCCTGTGTTTCAGATAAAGAGTTTTAGCCCACCAATAAATGCATGCTGCATCCCAAGAAGTCCAAAATACCAATAGATATGCATAAGGTTGAATCTCATGAAACCTGTCAAGAACGTGTCCAGGTCATATTTTAATGCACAATAAAAAGAAAATTATACTTTGCTTAATGAAAATTGTTTTTTTTTTCTTTTAAGGCTTGTTGCATTGTGACATGACAATTTCCATAAATAGACAAAAACCGATAGATCAAAAAGTCATAATAATAATAATAATAATAATAATAATAATAGTCAAATCTGATATTTTCTTCATGAACATTTATTATTATTATTATTTTTTTATTATTATTATTATTTGACTCGTGACAAGTTACCATGAGATTTACACCCACAACGAAAATCAAAGAGACGGATGAAGAATGTAAAGGCAGGGAAACTGGCAAGAGACAAGCCCAGCCAAAGAACAAAAAGCAGCAGCCCGAGCTGGAGAAGGAGGAGGAGATGAGGAGATTTCCGCTAAAACTAATCAATCAGGTCCTGATAATGGGTTCCATGCAGGAGTGTTGACACTGGGTCAGCTCTTCCCTTGACCTGCGCCTTCAGGGCAGCAGCTACAGAAAAGGCACAGATAACAGAAGCTGGGGCTAATTGTCTGCCTAGTGTCAGGGCTTTTCAAAGCCTCTCCACTTTCACTCGGTCGCACCGTCTTTCTCTCCCATTCCTCCGTCCCCTGATCCTCACCCCCGTCTCTCTTCTCTCCAGTGAACTGGCTACTTTGTTTGCCTCCTCTTCCCGGAGCGAGGCTGTGTGAATCACATTTCTCGCATGGTGCGCGGCTGTCTAATATGCTCGCTCGCATCCTTCTAACATGTGCATAACAGGCAGGGGAGAACCGGGAGACGCCGCGGCTAGTGAACACTGTGAGATCTCAAACAAACAGGAAATAATCCATTAGGTGACATTTGCCAATCATTTGTTGATCCCAACAGCTTCCAAAATAGGAGCTCCAAAAAAGAAAAAAAAGACATCTGTCCATCTTTGCATGTCCCTCAAAGCACAAAACCAAATGGCAATGCATGCAACTAAACATCCCTGTTAGAAATGACTGACAGTTTATAAAGAAGAGATAGATTAAAGGTACTTACTTGAAAGCGTTTGCTTCCGTCTCTTGACTTATCTTCCTCCGCACCTTAATGCCTGTGTCTTGTCCTCTATAGCTGCACACAGATGTGAAAGTGTGTACGTGTGTTTGGGTAGATCAGAGAAGCTCCAGTACAGAAAGTTGCCGTTCTGTAGGCAAAGGCGTGTAGTGTGTGTGTATGTGTGTGCGTCTCAAGCAAAGGCTCACACTGCACTGGCTGAAGGGAAACCAAAGCACTTTTAAACTCGCACTGGCTCCCCATGTGACCAGCTCACAGCAGCCAGTGAGGAATATATTAGTGTGGCTTCCTCTGTCCACATGCACCCCCTAGCCACTGTTGCAGGAAGTGTGCGCTGCCAGAGAGACACACGCGCGCACAGTGACATATGCTTGCAATACCCAGGGCATGATTAACAAAAACACAAAATGCAACCACCCAAAGAGAAATGCATTTTGCTCAGAGTTTGCTCTTTCATAGCTCTGAATAACTTAACAGGGTTTTTATTAATGCTTTATTTAAGTGTTCGCTTTTTCTCAAATGTTCGTCTTAAAGTAAGGCAAAAAATTGTCTGTGGAACAGTTTGATGTAAAACAAATAATAATAATAAATTGCAGACTGAGTGCAATTTGAGACTGTTGAAATCTCAAAACCTCTATCATCGACATTTTTTATGTATTATTTATTTATTTATTTATTTTATTTATTTTATCGTTGTTGTTTTTTATATGTAATCTGCCTTTAATAATTTTACTGTCAAGGGAAAACAATCAAGACACAAAAGTGACCTCATTAGCCGTATTCCTATCCTCTTGGGACATTTTGATTTGTGGTTCAACATTTACCTTTAGTCATTTTGCAAAAGCTTTTATCTAAAATGACTTACTATTGGGGAATACATAAAGTAATTCTTCTTAAAGAGGCAAACAGACACAGGAAGTGCTCGTGATACCTAGTTTCAGGCATTAGTTCAAATAAGTACAAGCAAGAAAAGGAATAAATAAAGAGAAAGACAAAAGGTTTTTTCCTTTTTTTTTAGGATAAAGTCAAGTAGCAATATAGATTAGTTTTCAGCTGACACTTGAAAATTGTCATGGATTCAGCATTCTGGATAGGGATGGGAAGATCATTCCACCAGCCAGGAATGGTGAACGAGAATGTTCTTGAAATTAATTTTTAGCCTCTCTGTGATGGTATCATGAGGTGTCTTTCACCAGCGGATATCAGACTTCTGAAGGGGATGCAGATTCGTAATAGTGAGTGAAAGAGCATGTGGATGTTCTATATGCAAGCATCAATATCTTGAACTTGATCCGAGCCATGACCGGTAGCCAGTGCAAAAAAATAAATAGAGGTGTAACATGGACTCTTTTGGACTCGTTGAAGACCAGTCGTGCCACTGCATTCTGAATAATTTGAAGAGGTTTGATTGTGTTTGATGGAAGTCCAGCCAGAAGAGCATTGCAGCAGTGCAGCCTAGAAATGACAAGGGCCTGGACAAGAAGTTGTGCAGCATGCTCCGTTACAAAGGGCCATGTCTTTCTGATGTTGTGTAATGAAAAACCTGCAGGATCGATCAGTGTTTAAAAAGTGATGTGACAAACAGCCAAGTATGGTGACCCATACTCAGAATTCATGCTCTGCATTTAACCCATCCAAAGTGCACACAAACACAGCAGTGAACACACACACACACACACATGTTTATTTTTGTGAAAAGTGGGGACATCCCATAGGCATAATGGTTTTTATACTGTACAAACTGTATATTCTGTGGCCCTGCACCAAACCTACACCTAACCCTAACCCTCACAGGAAACTTTGTACATTTTTACTTTCTTAAAAAAAACTAACACACACACACACACACACACAGAGCAGTGGGCAGCCATTTATGCTGCAGCACCCAGAGAGCAGTTGGGGGTTCGGTGGGCACCTGAGTCATGGTATTACCGGAAACTGAAACCCAGAACATTAGGGTTAGGAGTCAAACTCTCTAACCATTAAGCCACGACTTCCCAATGCATTGTGATCTTTGAATTTCAGCTGGTCATCAAAGATTACACCAATATTACATTTCTGACCAAAGTTGGTGGGGTAATTGTAGAAGAACCTAGCTGGATGGTGAAATCATGCTGCAGAGTTGCAACATAAGAACCAATCATTGAATGCACTTGGAAAGCAACAATTAACACATACCAAACATCAAAATTGCACACCAAACATTGGTGCAAACAATTTTAATGGAAAATGCACACCATAAATAATAAACAGACATAATAAACAATGCACAGTAATCAATTAATGAATGTATGAATGAATACATGTTATTAAATGGTCTTTTCACCAGTCACAATAATTAAAAGCTGAAACTTGCACCCCTCTTCCTTTATCTGTCTCTCTCCGTTTTTTTTCTTTTTTTTTCTTTCTTTCTTTAAAGCACATCTGAACTACAGCTCATCGCCACTTTATGCCCCCTCCTCCTCCTCTCTCTATCTCTCTCTCTCTCTCTTCTGGGCTCTTGCTTCTATGCAAATATGTCTCCTGAAACAATGGTGAGAATCTTAGTCAGATAAACACACGTAGCGTGCATTTACAAATCAATACTCAGAGCTCAGCAGGGCTGTGCATTAAACATGAGCTGCTCCTCAGAAAGGCAAAGTCACTACTAGCCCTCCCATCAGTCTGCTCACCGTTCAGCCAGTGGGGGAGACTACCGACAATGCACTGCAGGGACACACTGTCACACTGTTAAGTTACAAGATGAGCTGGGATCGAGAGTGATACTGTTAAGTGATTACAGAAATGACTGGCATTTTTGGTTCAGAGGTCAAAATGGTTTTGGATGGCAGTAGCTTCAAAATGGAAATAACATAGAGAGGAGAAGGAATAGGGTCAGTTTATTTTTTACTGAATACCGTTAAGTCATTAATGAACATTATACAATGGATACCAGATCAGTAGATATATATATATTCATATATGGATGAGTATGAAAAATTCAGAGTTAAAGTTTTATGAAACTATTTGAATGTAAATGAACTTGTGATCTTTTATGCATTGTATAATATAACTACATTTTTATACTTTTAAAAGAAAATTGCACTTGGCCAAGCAAAAACCCATAGCCACCATGCTTACACTTAAGAGTTAAACTCTTCAAAATAAAGCTTATTTATTGGCAACTATGGCTCCACAAAGACCTTTTAACATACAGGTACTTCTCAATAAATTAGAATGTCATGGAAACGTTCATTTATTCATTTATATATGAATATATATGTTATTTATTTATTTATTTTAATTTATTTTTTATTTATTTTTATTTTTTTGGTGAATTGTTGGCCTTATGGAAAGTATGCTAATTTACTGTACATGTACTCAATACGTGGTAGGGGCTCCTTTTGCTTTAATTAATGCCTCAATTTGTGTTCCTATAGCTCAACTGGTAGAGCATTGGGGTTTATATATATATATATATATATATATATATATATATATATATATATATATGGAGAAGTGAAAAAATACTTAAATCATCCAACTCACACTTATTGTATAAAGTTTTGGAAGACTCACTTTTGTTAACTGTGTATGTCAGACTGTTGATGTTTGCTCAGTATTATCCATGTACAATGTACAAGTAATAAGACATCAGCTTATATAAAATGTCAGCATATTAGCATGCATATTACTATAAAATTAGCCATTTGTTAGTGCTAATTAAGGACATATTAATGCCTTATTCTACTTGACCTTATTCTACATCGCTAATCTTACCCAATACCTAAATCTAACAGCTACCTTACTAACTATTAATAAGCAACAAATTAAGAATGTATTGAGATAAATGTCATAGTTAGTTAACAAGTGTTACCTATTCCAAAGTGTTACCATAAATGTGTTTATATTCCAACCACAAAATAAATTATGCTAATAAATAAATTATGAACATGATAATCATAGAGTATCATATTTCAAGGTACCACACGCATGAATAATCTTCTAAGGTAGTCCCTGAACCAGGTGCAGCACTTTAAGAAGTTTTACAGTTATGCTTATAGGTTTCCATCTACAAAGACTTTAATGGTGCAAAGTTACAGGCGTTCTCGCTGATTAGTTCAAACACTTGTTGCGTGTTAATGTGTATGAGTTTCAAAACTATCTCCCTGCAGCTTGTGCCAAAGCTGCATCGCATCTGGTCACTTAAGTACAAGTGACTCATGTACTTGTTCTTTGTTCGCTCAGCCTCGGCTCTGTACTTTCAGGATTTGCTCATCATACCAAGTTTTTGAGAAATTACAAAAGAAATATCAATTTAGTGCTGCCGTGCATTGTAATTACCTTCAGAGAAATTACACCAAGTTCTACTATTAAAATATACATATATATATATATATATATATATATATATATATATATATATATATATATATATATATATATAAATTTGGATAGTAGAACTTGCTGAACTTCTCTGAAGGTAATTACAATGCACAACAGCACTAAATTGATATTTCTCCAGTATTCTGTTTCAGGTTTATTTGTAAACATCTAACCCGAAATAATAAACCTCGGTGGTTAGTTTCATCCAAATCGTTTAACATGCATACTCAGTTCAAACTTTGTTTTGCAGATAATTTCAACCTTTTTCTATCGATTGCAATTTAAAATGTTACAGAAATGAAACCATGGTTATATCTGCAGACCGACTTTCCACCGGTCTTTTACTTTTTTTAAAAAGCTAGTCTTCTAAAAGCTCACAGAGGAACCCTGAACACACAGGAAGTAACTGGCTGTGAATGTTTTCTCCTTTCCCACCATGAAGAGTGAGAGTGCTAGTTTGATTAGTGCTATTTTTATGCATGTCTGAACATAGCATATTTTATATACGATATGCAAATGCTAATATGAGTGAGAAATCCTGTAGAGGATCGTCTTGGGTTCATGGACACTGAATGGAGAGAAAACTGTCTGAGGCTGTTTGTTACTCCAAAGAACTTCTGAGAGGAGTAAGATCACACGCAGACGTATTCCCTCAGGCGTGTTTCAGATGATCTGAATGGTCAACCAATATGGAAATGATGAATATGTGTGTTTACCAAACAGGACACTACTTTTGAGGGGATTTTTTTTTTTTTTTTTTTTTATTAAATAAATTAAATCAGACCCTAATTATTTCTTTAAAAATGCTGGTAGTTATACTCTTAATCGAATCAAATCATATACAATTTCCATTTCATTAAAATGTAATACATTTTTAATCTTGTGTGTTGTTAGTAGATTAGTATGCAGTTTCTAGGGTAGTGTAATTCAGTGCCTGTGATAGGCTGGTGTTGGAGCCTGGCGTGTCTGTTACAGTACCCCCCTCCCCACGGCCTGCTCCTGAGGGCCCAGGACCCCGACGATGTGGTGGACGTCCTCTTCCTCATGGAGCCGGTCTTTCAGGGTGATTGGAGTCGAAGATGTCTAGTAGGTTCAGATACAGGATGTCGTTGTGTGGGACACATGAACATTCCTCTGGACTGTCTCCTTCCCAGTCCACTAGATACTCAAGTTGTCCACCACGATACCGGGAGTCCAGGATGTCGTGAACCTTGTAGGCACTTCCATCGTCAAGGAGGAGTGGAGGGGGGGGCTTCAGCTACATCAGGCTCTGTGGAGAGGAAGACAGAAGGATATTGAGGTTTAAGGAGTGAGACATGTATGCTGGGGAGTCAGAGCGGCGAAGGTCGACTGTCATCCTGCGCCTATGTAGGACCCATTGTAGCTGGTGGTGGCCCGCGTCCCAGACCCTCTCGCTCTATCGGAACATGTAGTCATCCGATGGAATGTCTGAGGACTCTCCTGACCATGGGAAGAGTGGTGGCTGGTAGCCGAGCACACACTGGAATGGAGTGAGTCCGGTGGAAGGATGATGTAGGGAGTTTTGTGCGTACTCGGCCCACCCTAGGAACTGGTTCCAAGAGTCCTGGTGGCCATGGCAAAAGGTACGCAGGAAGAGCCCGATCTCCTGTATCTTCCTCTCTGTCTGCCCGTTGGACTTGGGATGGTATCCAGAGGACAGGCTGACAGCCACACCTTGGCTCCCTCCAACCAATGCCTCCACTTCTCCAGTGCCAGCTTGATAGCTAGTAACTCTCGGTTGCCGATGTCATAGTTGACCTCCGCCAGGTTGAGCTTGCAGGAAAAGAAGGCACATGGATGGAGGCGGCTGTGATTCCCCTGCTGTTGGGAAAGGACTGCTCCTACTCCGGAGCATTTCTCTGCTTTGAGGTTTATCTGGAAAGCCCTCAGGCGTTGCAGGATCTCCTCAACATGGCGACGATGTTCCGCTAAGCTCCGGGAGTAGATGTGGATGACATCAATGTAGACAAGGACGTACTTTTGGAGGAACTCCCGGAGCACCTCGTGAATGAAGTCCTGGAATACGGAGGGGCGTTGACTAGACCAAACGGCATCACGAGGTATTCATAGTGGCCAGTAGGGGTGATAAAAGCTTTCTTCCACTAGTCCCACTCACGCATCCGGAAAAGGTTGTATGCACTGCGGAGGTCCAACTTGGTGAAGACGTTGGTGAAGATGTTCCAGGGCAGCAGGGGCGAGAGGAAGGGAATAGCAGAACTTGACAGTGATATTGTTCAGTGAAAGGTGGAGACTGGGAGACACTGGAGATCGCTAGAGAGAGGTAAGCCGAGTAATGGGTTAGTCCTAAGAGTAAGCGGTTAGGTATAGACCTTGTTGTGAATGAGACAGGACAGTGACTGAGTGTGTGTTTGTGGTTTTTATGGGAGTGGGTTGATTGCAGGTGGATGAGGAGCAGGTGGGTGTGATTAGTATTCCGGTGAGGGTGTGTGCTGTGACAGGCTGGTGTTGGAGCCTGTCGTGTCTGTTACAGAGGGGAACTGACTTTATACATCCCGGAGACTGAGACTGCTGAGACTTCATATATATATATATATATATATATATATATATATATATATATATATATATATATATATATATATATATATATATATATATATATATATATATATATATATAAATAAATATATATATATATATATGTTTGTGTGTGTGTGTGTGTGTGTGTAATTAGATTTTATCAGGTGTTAAAATCTCAAAATCAGACTACAGTTACTTTTGTATGTATTCCATAATTATAAATTAATTACATTCCTTAATTTATAATTGATATATCAGTTAATAACTGATTTTGTTCCCCCTTTCTAAAAATTCCACTCTGTTCCATATTTAATACAGTTAAAATATTCACAATATGGAATGGACGTGTAAATTAATTTGTAATCCATACTTCTGAATTTCTGGACAAAATCCCTCATTCAATTATACCATGTATGAGATAAATAATTATGAAAGTTACTAAACACTGTCAAAGTATATCTGACCCGAAAATTTTGGGCATTATGTATGCATATATAAACAATTTATTCATTTTAACTTAATCATTTCTGAATTAAATTATTATTAGTTTTTTTTATCAACTTTTTTTTTAAAGTCTACCCAGCACAATTAAAGATTTTGAGGTTCCACTTATAGAGTAGTTTTTGTTGTTCTTGTTGTTGTATGAGTTTGAGCTCCATATTTTACTTTATAACACTATTTGAGCCATAAAAGCCTGATGTATCAATTTTATTTGTTTTATTTTGTCTGTTAAGTCTTTTAATTTTCTGACTGTTATTTAATATGTAAGGATTTACAGGGTATATTGTGTCCATTGTCTCTAAATGTTAGTGCATAGCTGTTCTGTTCTTAATATTAAGTAGCTCCAATTTTGCCAAAGTCATGTCATGCGATCTTCAATTGTGATTTAAGACATTGTTTTCTCGTATTGTCATTGACGTTTATTTTCCTCTAAACCTGACACCGCCAACACTGAATGAACTATGACACTTCACTAAAGAACATTGCAACTAAACTTTCAGATGAAACTGTCATTTTGACAGCAGTCACTTTTATAGTATGTGCTGTCTGTCAAAGGTCGTGTCTGTCAAGGTGAACGCTTTGAACTTTTCCCTAAAAGCCTTGTGTAATCGCACAGGGCACATCACACCGCATTTCGGTTCACGTTGTCGGCTTGTTATGACAAGAGCATCATTCAGCAAACACTCTTGGCCGTTATCCACAACTTTGATAGAGTGCACCTTAATACATGCTCAAACCCTCGCTGGTGTTTCAGCAGTGTTGCATCATCAACAATCTTCACCACAAGAGAAAACAATGGCTTTTTTTGCATGTAGTTCAGGGACGCTGCAGACCGGCATGTTAAATACAACATCCACTAAAAGTCTGGTTTGTCTGGTTCAAGGATCTCAAAATCTAACCTGAGGGCTACTAGTCGGGTGATGCACTTTTTACATCAAATGGATTTTGCAGCCATATATTTTGACTAGAAACAGTTACTGATGCATGACAGGGCTTTTCAGAATTTCAGAACAACTCAAAACTAGTGTCCTGCTCTGCATGTTTAGTGAACTACTGACGCCTGAGGTTATATTCCTCGAGAACTGCAAGATAAAGGACAGTGCAGAGCAGGTCAATGGCATGAGTCAACAAGGCAAAGCAGAATTCTACACATAATATTCTATCTTCCAATATAATATATCTTCTAAAAATAAATGCAGCCTTGGTGAGAAACTTCTCTCACAAACACACAAAAACATATCTTAATGAGACACAGAGTTGAAGACCCCTACTTTGTATGATCAAAGACCAAACCGATCTTTAGTATAAAATGATTTGTGGGCCGAAAGATAAATCTTGACACATGAGTGGCTGTGATAAACTATCTATGGCAGTTTGAGACCTATAGTTTAGTTGCTATGTTAGATATCGGAAAGTCTGGCTGGTCTTTGAACAATGAAGAAAACAGGGAAACATATTACCCAGCCTTGAATCTGACAGTATGCTCTTCTGTCATATGAAAAGAACAAAGCATGCATCATAAATTAAGATGTGCTTGGTAGCACTGGTGTGGGCAACACTGCATTAATTCATTCTAAAGGGACAAACAGCTTTATCTAAATAAAGGGATGTTTTTGGTGACCTTGGACTGAGATGAAAACTTTATCTAGAATCCAGTATCTATAGAATGAGGCAGTTCATCTTACTCTGAGGCCTGTTTCCAGACAAAAACATATTCAATGGATAGTCACCAATAGCAGGGCATAATTTAGTCACGGATTAGGTTTCATCCATGGACAGGACTTTATCCAACTTTCTCTTTATATGAGCCATATTATGACCAAAGGCTAGAACAGACTTGCCTGAATATGGCTGGGCATGCGGCCACTTCACCTTGATTCCCTGCACCATCTGGTGACGGCTCAATAAAGTCTGGCTATGAATTGAGTGATCATTATAAATTCCAATCTAGTTAAACAAAGCTGGATACTGAAGCAGTTTTTACAGGAAGAATATTATCAAATGCCATATAAATATCTTTCATGTGGATCAGAACCATCCAAAATGTGTTAGGATTGTGCAGTTTGAGCATGATAATTTGCTTCATAAACCATGTTCCTCTGTGCCATTTAAAAGTTTTAAGGAGATTATTAGATAATAAGACTTTTTATTTTTCTGAAGCGTCTTCTCATTGACTAATGGTTAGTCAACTATTAGGAGGCAGTTTTAGAAATTGAATAGCAGTATCAGAGTAAAAACTGTTTTAAAAAAATCCTTTAACATTTTTCTTTTCAGTGTATCTTAACAAGCACTGTTTTCAATAGAGATTTTTTTTTTTTTTTTTGTATTCACAAATTCTGCATATAAGAATGATTTCTAGAGAATGCTGCTACAAATGTTTGCAATCACTGTGATACATTTCCAATTATATCAAAATATATATTAATAAATAATTTCCAACCAAATAAAATTCAGGATATACAATACTGTCATTCCTGACAGCAGCATCAGTGGACATAGGAAGCATATGCAATATCCTTTAACATGTTAAAAGCTTTGATTAAATCATGGGTGTAACAAATGTTTGCCATTTGACAGCATCTTTACCTTTCTGCACTAGTATAAAAGGCAAGTCATTGGAGAAATCTCATATCCAAACACACCAAAAAGCTTGGCATCCAAACACTCTGTATGCAACAGAAGCTGCTCTTGTTCAATCCAAGAAGAGCTGAGAAACAGCAACAATAAATAACAACGAAACCACACTCATACAATGTCAGACAGAGACAATGATACTTTACCCAGTGGAAATCACTCAAAATTATGTTTATGCACCATGTCCTTGGATGATGAGAGAGAAAGATTAATGTATGCAAATGTCTTTGGCAAATTTATTGACTTTCTGGCTTGCAGGTAAGTGCGCTTACAACGTGACAGGTTTGACTCCAAATGTTGACCTTTCTATCCAGATAAGGACAGTTCATACAAAGGAGAGCAAAATGTCAGGTCTCAGATATGTGACTTATTCAGCTGGCTTTTTGTAAACACGGTGTGGAAGCCTATTTGAAAAATTCTAAGAAGTAGAATGTTTTTGGTCAAAGTAGCAATAATAACAATGTAATAAATATTGCATTACATTTGCATTCAGTTAAGGCAGCCTTTGAATTGGTAAGTTAGGGTTAAATACAGTATATTTAAGCAATATAGTAGAAAAGAGTATCTGCTTTATTGCAAATATTGTCAAGATTGAAATATGTATTTAGACACAATATGCAGCCTGTTCAGCTGTGACTACAGTATAGTCTCACAATGTAGCACAGCCTTGAGTGTCTTTCTCAACACAGTTAGTCAGTACTATGTTATTTTATTGAGAAGTTTTATTCTTCCACTACAAGATATATTATACAACACATTAACTATGGTTAACCATTCAGTGATCTACATAGTTGCTCTAGGTGTGTGTTTACTGGGTTAAAATGATATTGGGAAATAAGTTCATTTTCTTCACATGCAATAATACAATGACAACGGGACTAATAAATGTGTTTTTTTTAATGTTTGTTTTTTTTGCTTTAAAACATATGCTTACAATTTGTTAAAAGATACAACTTGCTGTGCTGCCAAATCTGTAAATTATTACGTCATGTAGACAAGCTGAAGAGTACCTGAAAGCTTCACTGTAGGCGCTGTATTGAGTCAATAGATTATGATGCTGAAAAGCAGAATGTCGCTTTGGGCCGGCTGACCTTCGGCGCAAAGGTCGCAGCTTTTGTGGAAATTCAGCTCTTCAGATCTGCTGCTTGAACATATTAGATGTGAGCTAGGTGCTGAACACAGATTTAATCACTGAAGATTTTGACCTTGAAATTGTTGAAAATGGAACATAGTTTTCAGTGAGTTTTCAAAGCCTGTAAATCAGGAAAAAAATGAAATAGAAGCCAGCATGTTCTGAGAGAGAGGACCATTTGATCAGATTCAGAGAAGAGGTCAGAAGGTCAGAAACTCAGTCTGCTAGAAGCTGAAAAGTAAGTATAACTCTGGTTTCCACACCAAATAGGATTTTTTATTATTATTATTATTCTAACACGATTTTTTTAAGATAATCTTTACAAATGAACACAAATTTTATGAATACAGAAACCTAAATACAAAGTAAAAAGCTAAACTGAAGGTAGAAAATTACTACACCATGGTCACATCACTTCAGTGTCACCACTCTTTCAGTCTTTATTTGAAATGTATAAGTTGGAAAATTAGAATAGTTTGCAGGAGCATGAGCATGAACAAAATGCAGCTGTGAAAGCAGCAGATAAGTTGATATTTCTTGTTCACATCAAATGTTCCCAACAACCTCTGGAGTCCCATTTCACCAATTATCAGCAAATGCCTAGTCAAAAAATAAAAACAATTTTAAAAGAGCAATACCCTTTTTTAACAAATGTAACACTAGTGTCCTATGTTTTTTTTTTTTTTTTTACTCTAACACTTGGCACTTTTAAAGCAATAAAAGAGATCTCAACAACTTTACAATCTGTGCTCAGATTTTTCTCCTTTGCTAGACTCTGTATCTCACACGTGTCTCCTCAAAAGTTTAGAAGAGATCTCAACAACATCACACACTCGTAGGAAAGAAAAATCAAAAGTGAGATCTCTTTAACATCTCAAATATTTATCCTACAGAAATTAGGTTACTTTAAGAATGGAGATTTTTGCTTGAGTCCCCTGCTTCTCAAACTTGTCTCCTGAGACAATAACTCATCACACATTTTGCTCAGATATTTCTCCTTAGCTAGAGACTCTGGATCTCTCACATTTGTCACCTCTAAAGTTTATATTAGAGATTTCAAGAACATAACACACTGTGCTTAGATTTTTCTCTTTAACTTTAATATACTGTATTTCCTAGTGATCACTTAAATTAATTCAATCATTCATGACCTACACTTGTCTACTGTCTTTCCAACCTGATCACATCTATGTTACAGAACGTGAAATAGGCTGATTAAAAAAGTCCAGTGAAATCCAACTGATCGGCTGACTTACATATTGGTTCAGTGAATCAGGTAACCTGTGAAAAATCACAGAAGAACCACCAAATGTGGAAGCTACACAATCAAATTGAGCTGTGCATGAGACAAATAAAGGCATTGTATGATGATATTGCACAGTGAAGGAACTATAGAGGAAAATAAGGATTTGACAAAAGTCTCTTTATCATATAGTATCTACATGACATGCAGGCCAAACTCAACGTCCCAAATGAGCTGCACCCAAACACCTCAGGTGGATCTCTAGATGAAACAACCACTTATGTAACTCAGTGGTAAACACAAGCAGACCACGGCTTGGTGATGAAACTTTAGACAGAGTAATCACTTGCCTCTGTGTTAGTTGACACTCTATGTGTGTTTCAAACCAGTCCCGGCACACAAAGGGTGGCCTACATACACACATGGTGGGGCAGTCTGTTTTCCATTTGTGCTACATGTACTGTATGCATTTATAATCTGCAAATCATTTATGTGAATGTATGGAAACACTGTGAAACATCACACCACTTTTGATGTGATAGATCAGTCTAAGACCTTTGAAGAAAATTTCAGAGAAATTCTTGCTTGTGAAATGTCTGAACGTGGTGATATCTCGCTCTTGATCTCGTTTTAATGGTCGGTCGCTCTCATTTTGCAGATAATATTCGGCTGCGGTTGTGATGGGAAATAATCAAGTTTTGTAGAGTATTTTTAATAGCATTGAGCCCATCTCGAGAAGCTGCTGTAAAAGATTAAATTCTTGTTAACACCAAATATGAAATAAATCTTTGTCAGGCGCTGACACTGAACAGAACTGCTTTCAGACGAACTTCTGTATGTGTCTGCTAAGCCAATTAATTCCCTCTTATGGCTTAGCCTTCGTCAATTAAGTTTCCAATTAGAATGGGGAAAATAATTAACTATATTCATTCATTAGTGGAGGTAAAAAAGAGTAACTATTCCACAACTTTCTTAACGTATCATTTAAGTTTTTTGTTAATTACACAGATTTTTTTTTTTTTTTTTTTAAATCCAGATAATAGAAATTGTGATATATCAAACAGATTTAACTTTTTCTAAAAAAAAAAAAAAAAAATATATATATATATATATATATATATATATATATATATATATATATATATATATATATATGAAAAAAAAGTTTTTTTTTTTAGGTGTCTACCAAGTATTGACTGGTTGCTTTCTCGGGAATTTCAACACAGTAGCTATAAAGTTCTGGGTATAGTTGAAAGCGTGTTGGTAATGTGTGGTTAGATGGTCACTAGATTGTTCTGGATGATTGATAGGGTGTAGAAGGATCTTCTGGGTTATCAGAAAAATCAGTTCTCAGTGGCTGCAAGAGCAGTTGTTATTGTATCTATGAGGTTATTATGGTATTTCTGGTGGCTTGAGTTTTGTTTGGTGGTCGTAAGGTTTTTCTGAGTAACTGCTTATTTGTTAGCAGGGTCATACTAGGCCAAGGGTGTCCAATCCAGTTTAGATACAACCCTATTTAAACTCATGTGAACTAGGGGCTGGATTCATGAAAATCTTAATAAATAATAAAAAGACATTTCATAAGCTAAATTCCAAGCAGATAATAAGAATGTTCATAAGTGCAATTATTGAAGAAGCACTTAAAGATGTTTTACATACATATTTTTTTTTTTACTGAATTTTGCCTTATTTCCTGCTTATTAACAGTTCATAAAGTACGGTAGTTGTTATATTTAAGTATTGGGTAGGATTATAGATGTAGAATACTGGCATGACGAATAAGTGCTTTACAATCAAAAGCCAATACATTAATAATATGCATGATATGATATACATATTTATTTATTTATTTATTTTTTACTGCCTGCAGATTACTGTAATAATCATAATCAAGCACAGTATTTTTATGACAAGAACCTTGAAGAGCATACAGCTTCACTTTTTAATGTGTTTTTAAATAGTTTCTTTTAAAAAGCCTGTTTGAATATGGAGCAATGGGTTTCATTCATTTTACACATTCGTTTTACCTCATGTCTGTCTGTGATCATTTGGTTTTGGTGTGTCTTGTTAATTTTCCTCATCATCCAATGTATTTAAGCCCTAAACTGTGCAGTCTGTTTTGTCTGGTCTACCATGTCCCTACATGTGCTCCTGCCTCCCTGTCCTGGATTTACCCTTGTGTGTATTTATTACAGACTTTTTGCATTCATCTTTATCTTCTTTGTGCATTTATCTGACTGTAGCATGAGAAAAGACTGGACCTGAAAAAGAGTGTTTCCCCGCATTTTGTTTTTGATTTTGCCAGTTTTCCTTTTCGTAATATTATTCGACCCTGAGCTCAGCCAGCCATCACCCTGCAGTTTGAGCACACTGCTGACAGAGAGCCAGAGCTTGCTATGACCGATGAGCCATCACCTAGGAGTGTGTACACCTAGGAGGATATCACAGTGAAACGCAGAGGAAAGCCCCACCCACTGCACCACCACTAAGGGTGAGCAAAAGCTAAGCTCAGGGGGAAACTGGAATATTTATGCAGACATGCACCCTTTTCTCCCAAACTCTCTGCCTGCCTTGAATTGTATGTTTTTCCTGAACAATCTGCCTATCCTGAAACGACCACGGAGGACGTCCCCTTGTCCACTGTCCTCCCAGTGTTGGGAGTCACAATGTGGTTTGTGGGGGCAGCACACACTGTCCATGAACCCTCTACCTGTCTGGATTTCACACCCACCCTCCCTCTCCTGCCTCCTCCTGTAATCCCTACCTCAGATCTGCCACCGCTGCTTCCTGGCAGCCCCTCTGCTCACCCTCAGCCCTTGTGGCTGGATGATTTCTTGTCTCCGCCCCTACGGCCTCTGAGTCCCGGACTTCGCCTCGGGCCTTCGACCCAACAGCTCTACCATGGCTCCTGGCTCCCTCCTCCAACTTCTAGGAGGGGGATGAACTGTCACACTACGTGGACCTGTTGTGTTGAGTTTTCTTCCCCCATGTGCTCCGTGAACTAGTTTTCCCTCATGTTTGATTGTGTCATTTGGTTTAGATGTGTCTTGTTAATTCAGTCCCTCCAGAAAAACGCGGATTATTTTTGTGATTGTTGCAGGCAAAAATCCTTGATTTTGCTGCAGGTTTTCTTAAAAAATGCGATGGAATATGCAGGATATTTTTGCAATCTTATGCGATGAAATTGCGGGAACTTGCAAAAACTGCGGTTTAATGAAAAAGAGAAAAAAGGTTAACCCCCCACCCCCCCCCCCCCCAACTCCCTGTTCTCACTAGGTTACTACCTTACTGTAATGATTCATTTCTTATGACTTCCTATGATAGGCAAGCATGCTAAATCACATACTATTTAAGTTCTCATTCTGTTTTATTTCAGACCTTAATTAACACATGGCTCAAACTTACAAAACATCAAGTCAAACAAGTTCTCTAGCTTTACAAAAGGAATATTCAACTACTTCTGTAAAAATGAATACAAATAAAATATACACACACATATACAAATGCTGTTTTACAGGAATTGCAAAGTGCAATCTCTTACTGCAACGTAAATTATTTTACATACTACTAATATACTTACAACTGTAAGGTTTTGGTACTATTCTGTAACAAAAAAGTACAATCTTACAACTGTAAAGGTGCATCAACTTCTGAATGAAACTACAACAGTCCACTGTGAAAATGAAAACTAACTGCCTATCATTCGCCATCCTCATCCTCATCCCTCTCTCAAAATAATTTGCCCCCACTGTTATGTAACACACCGGGTAACTGTCTTTTGCGCTTATTTTTGTTGGCAGATGAGAATGATTTGCGTCCTTCTCCCTGGTTTCACCGCTGGGTTCACAGATGATGTTCACGTCACACAATTACGTCACTTCATAAGGTTCCCATTGGAAAATATTGGCGATTTACTTGTGTGAAATAAACGCAAAATTTTTCATCTTTCTGCTAAGATTTATGTGACTTTTTTGCAACGAAAATTATTATTATTATGAAATCATGCTACCTCCGCATATTTTGATTCCTGAAATCGGCAATTTATGCGGCGAAAGTGCGGCGTATATGAAAAAATGTGACCCCCGCATAAATATGCGGCCCTTGGCTAATTATGCATGAAATCATGCGATCGTATAATCCCGTTTTTCTGGAGGGACTGTTAATTGTTCTCGTCCTCGCATCTATTTAAGCCCTAGTCTGTGCAGTCTATTTTGTCCAGTCTACTACATACCTAAGTGTGGTCCTGCCTGTCTGTCCTGTATTTATCCTTGTGTGGATTTAATGAAGACTATTTTATTAAAGACAATTAGTTCACATGTGTTTAATTACATCATTATTACCTTTGGGAATTTCAAGGGATGCTTTAACCAAAACTGAAAATTCTGTCATCATTCAATCAACCTCAAGTTGCTGCAAATCTGCATGAATTTCTTTGTTCGTCTAAGAACAAAAGAAGATATTTTGAAGAAAGTTGTTTAACTAAAAATGTATACAGTTAAATATAACATTTTTTACTTCATCAAAAAAGTTTATTCCATTCAAATAGTGAAACTTGTAAATTATATGCATCTATTACACAAAGAATGATATATTTTAAATGTCTATTTCTTTTAATTTAATTATTATTACTGACAACTAAGGGAAATCCCCAATTCAGTATCTCAGAAAATTAGAATATTGTGAAATATTGAAGATACCTGGTGCTACACTCTAATCAGCTAATTAACTCAAAACACCTGCAAAGGCCTTTAAATGGTCTCTCAGTCTAGTTCTGTAGGCTACACAATCATGGGGAAAAATGTTGACTTGACAGCTGTCCAAAAAGACGACCATTGACACCTTGCACAAGGAGGGCAAGACACAAAAGGTCATTGCAAAAGAGGCTGGCTGTTCACAGAGCTCTGTGTCCAAGCACATAAATAGAGAGGCTAAGGGAAGAAAAAGATGTTTTAGAAAAAAAACAACGTACAAGGAATAGGGATAACCGCACCCTGGAGAGGATTATGAAAAAAAAACATTTACAAATGTGGGGGAGATTCAAAAAGAGTGGACTGCAGCTGGAGTCAGTGCTTCAAGAACCACTACACACAGACGTATGCAAGACATGGGTTTCAGCTGTCGCATTCCTTGTGTCAAGACACTCTTGAACAACAGACAGCATCATAAGTGTCTAAAGACTAAAAGGACTGGACTGCTCCTGAGTGGGCCAAAGTTATGTTCTGTGATGAGGTTGAGAGACACACAATCCACGTTGCTTGAGGTCCAGTGTAAAGTTTCCACAGTCAGTGATGGTTTGGGTGCCATGTCTTCTGCTGGTGTTTGTCCACTGTGTTTTCTGAGGTCCAAGGTCAACACAGCCATATAACAGGAAGTTTTATAGCACTTCATGCTTCCAGCTGCTGACCAACTTTATGGAGATGCAGATTTATTTTTCCAACAGGATTGCCAACTGCACACAGTGCCAAAACTACCAGTACCTGGTTTAAGGACCATGGTATCCCTATTCTGGGGCTTGTGTAAATCATAGTTACGCAAGACATAGAAACAAATAGGTTTATTTTCAAGAATTTTACTTATTCTTTAGGGTTAGGTTCACCCAGAAATGAAAATTATGTCATAAATTACTCACCCTCAAGTCGTCTCATACAGGTAAGACCTTTTTTCCATAGGTCCAGCAGATATTCTCCAAGATGTCACTAGGGTAATGCGGAGGAGACAAATTGTTGAATAAAGTATTTTTTTTTTCTTTTGCACACAACAAGTATTCTGGTACCTCCATTATATTGCTGATTAAACACTGATGTCACATCGATTAATTCACAGATCTCCATGCTACATTTCTGAACATTTCAGCTGCATTGCTTGTTATGCAGGGTCAGACAGCTATCAGATTCCATTGAAAATATCTTGATTTGTGTTCCAAAGATGAATGATAGTCTTACTTTTGAAATGACATTAATTAATGACAGAATTTTCATATTTGGGTGAACTAACCCTTTAAGGATAGTGGCTATGGTCTTGGTTGTACCTGTATTTTAAGGGTGGGGACTAAATTGCCTTGGATTTTTTTGGGTAGTGGTTGCTGAAGAATTACTAGACAGTTTCTAGAGCATTCTAGCTGGTGTGTACGCAACACTAACAGTGATTCTGCTAAAGTGTATGGTTTGTTATTGTTGTTTATTCTTTTTTTTTTTTTTATGCATGCTGAACATTTCATTACATCGTTCCTGCTCAGTACGATTCTGAAGGTCATCACAACCAGAAGGTGTCTGCTCACTAATTGGTTTTCTTATTTGTTTTAATTGCATGTCTTCATCTCAGACAGCCAAAATGGGAGAATTTTCAGACCTATTTGCTGTCATCATGATAAAAGCGCACTACTTCACGCTTGGCTGTTTGAAATAAATGGAATACATTAGCTGAATCTGTTCTTCTATTGGTGACACACTAACCAGACCACATCGCTTTTCCCCAGGATGAACTAGGATCTCGGAGGGTCACGTGTCACAATGCAAACAATGAAGAAATGTGGACAGAATTTATCTTTGAACAGGCTTAGTGGAATACAAATATATACACTTGAAGTCTGCAATGGCTGAACTTCACACATTCTGTGGCATGTGTCTCCTGAAAGGAAGACGACTAAGGAAGAGAGTTGTGTCTGAAAATATTTAAAATTTGGTCCAAGATAAAAAGCAGGCCTAACCTCAACATAAGAGCAGGGGGCGGACAGGCAGGAGAGATAAATGCATACAAACTGCTCTTGAAGATCAGATCTACCAAAGACTTAAGCCACATTTTTTATTAGCAGACTGACTTCCCTTCCTACAGCTCACAGAGCATATGAATCCAATCTCAGAGTTCTTTGACTTGAATTTGTCTTATGAATGTCAATACTTGGGGAGCTATAACTGCATACAACAAGATTGTTTTGAAGCAGGATTGTGCATCACTGAGAATTGAATTGAGATTGTGTTCTACATTTCAGTTCAGTGCTACATACTGAATAACTCTCTTAATGCAGTGATGCTTTGGTTGCAGGTGGCAAGGACAAGGGTCAAGATCCTACACATGCACATCTTAAATGTCACACCAAACCCTCAATAAGAGTCATGTGCTATCCTCTGTTAACCATGTTTTATGAGTAAAACCATGTGTGCAGCAGTGGTCATACAAAGGGAACTCTTGGGGAACTCCAAACCCCCCCCCCCCCCCCCCCCCCAAAAAAAACAGGAGTGCTCTCTAATTTTTCAATTAAACTAAGTGTAGGGTTATAGGCCGTTATGAGCATTTTTGGCTGGGAAAGTAAGGCCGGTCTCTTGCCAGGTTTATCTGTGGCCACTTCTACTGTATGTGCTCTGGAATTAATTGAAATGTTGAGTTTTGTGGGTTTTGGCACCTCGAAACATGACGACTGACAAAGTAAATCTATCTTAATACATATAAACTGCATGATTAGTTAATTAAAATGCTCTGTGGATACAGTCAAAAAAGCAAAGTCATTCACTCGAGTTGCTTTTCTCTTTCACATCAATGGTTATTGAGGTCAGAGATTTATAAACCCCATTTTTTAAAGGAATAAAAGAAATCCCATCTGGATGCTATTTGTTTACAAAAATGGGAAAGCGTTCAACTGAGCTGAAGTGAAATTTCAGTCTATATTCAGGCTTAAGTGCAGACAGTTGGCACCTCAAATCTTTTTAAACACCATTCCATGGCCTAGAAAGTACTCTGTTGTAAGACTGCCATGAACTCATTTTCAGTTTAATTCAAGGGAAACACTTTAAGAGATAAGAGGATGCAGAAATATAAGAAGATTGATTAAATTTGAAAGCGGTCATACATCTTCCTTTTCTCTGGGTCCATAACAAACAATGCCCTTGGGTTTAAACTTTTATCTGTTTTCAATAACTTTGAAAATATAATATAATAGACTTTTGAAAATGTGAATAAAGAACTAAGAATGGTCTTTTTTCTTAAATTAATACTTATTCTTCATGCTACAGACTCTGTTAGCATTAAGTACAGTCACCTGTATTTGAATGAGATATATAACCTTGAACAACTCTCAGTTTAGACTCACAGTTTAATATAATACATGCACTATTTATGGGAATTGGTGTCACATTACAAACATACTTTGTAGTCACAAATAACCATGTGTTCTAGACAGGGCAACAGTGAGTTAATACTGAGTGACAGAGCGTGTAAATGCATGTTTTATTCTCGGTATGGTCACATTAATATGCTCGCTACTACTCGAGTGAATCACATGGTCTGTCTTTTATAATAAATATATCAGGAATGTTTTTCTTCTTTATTTTAACTGATCAAAACACATTCAATAATTTTGTTACTTTTATTACTTTACAAAAGATTCCAGAGTAGACATTTCACACAGAATATATTGTACATTATGTGCATATGATTGTAATCAGCAGAATAATTCATGTAATCAAAATTTGGGCCAGTTATTTAACAAACTTTAAAATAAAATGTGACATTTGTGGCTAAATGTGGGGTTATATGATCCATAGCTTTATATTTCAGCAAGGAAACAATATGCACATTGTTTTTATTATTATAAGGTTACACTATTGTTCACATTATGTTTTAAAAATTAAGCATTTTGCCCATTATACTTGTGACTAAAACAATATGGATAAAAAAAGGAAATTGGAAAATAGAAAGTGTTGCTACAGTATACTGTACAGTATACAGGATACAGTAAACAATTAATAGTAACACAAAAAAGGGAAAAAAGGTTCATTTTACTTAGTATTTTTGTCTTGGTTCTAGTCAAAATATCAAACAATTCTTAAATCAAGATATTTTTACTAGATAAGCAAAATAACAAAATATTTGATCTTGTTTCCAAGGGGAAATAAACTACATTAAGTTAATTATGTGCCAGTGGGGTATGTAAAATACTCTTGTTTTAAGAATATGACGAATTAATTAAATATCTTGTGCAATTTTTATCTTATCTAGTAAAAGTATCTTGATTTAAGAATGTTTAGATATTTGACTTAAGAATGTTTTAGATATTTTTGATATTTTGAGGAGTTCTTGAATATTACAGTCTTTAATAATCCACTCACAAGGGGAATATAGGAGACACAGGAAAATAATTTCAAAACCGACAAACACTAACTGAATGGACAAGGGCTTTTTAAACTCAGGATAATTGGGGAAGAATGAGACAAACTTGGAATCAAATTAACAATCAAAATGAAGGAAGAAACTGGGTCATAGGGAGCAATAACACACACAGACAGGTCCATAACCCTGACACAACGCCCCCTCCCGCAAGATGCTTCCTCGCACTCTAAACAACTGAGTAAGATGAGATGGAGGGGAGAGGTGCCCCGGAGGAGACAGGAGGGACCTGGAGCAGGAGGAGCACAGCAGAAGCCAGGCCACAGCCACAACAGTGGTCCACGGTGGAGCCGACAGTGGGAGGAGCCCTGGGGGATGACTAACAGCAGCGACGGAGCAAGTGGAGAAGGAGCTCACGAGACAGAGAGCCCACGAGTGAAGGGGATGCTGAGGATACAGGGGGGCAGGGTGGAGCCGGAGTGACTGAGGACCAAGGGGGAGCTGGCGGGAGGAAGGATCCCAACAGAGCAGGTGGGACAGAGAATGGCGCAGCCAGAGGAGAGAGTCCAGAGGTGATGGCAGGTTGACGTCCATCCAAGGTGGAGCCAGAGGGACAAGGGAGCCCGGTGAAGCTGATGGATCGACGGTTGATGGTGGAGGTGAGGAAGCTAGGAGCCGAGGTGGAGCTGTTGGGTCTACGGGCTGAGGCAGAGTCCAGGTATTGAAGGGTTAAGGTGTATCTGAGGGATAGTCCAGACCGGACGACACTGGAGGTTGGCAGTCCTGTGGTGCTCACAGCATAATGTTGGTGGGCTAAGGCGTGCAGAGGGGTAGAGGGGCAGTGGAGAAGGGACAGTTCGAGCTCCAGATCAGACTCCCAGTCTATTAGATCCCTCTCCTCATTTTGGCAACCAACAACACGCCATACTCTCATACCCTCAGCCACGATGCAGGGGGCAGAGCTCCTCTCCGCTCTCACAACGTCCTCAGCTTTCTCCCTCGTGGTGGGCTCTGCAACCAGCTCTGGCACCGGTCTGACGTGTTGGGCTCAACTTCCGGAGCAATCCATTGCTCAGTCGCCTGGCTCTGTTCTGGCTCAAGGATCACAATGGGAAATGGCTCTCTGCATCTATGGGCTCAGGCTTAAGCTCCATACCATGGGGAGATGAAGCTGGGCTCTGGGTCAGGAGTGGCACTTGCCAGTTCCTCTCCAGTGTCCACTCCACAAAATGACGGATGACAACGCTCTGTATGTAATGTTTAAACTGCCATTGTAGAATGCACAGAGCGCATAGTCCGGGTAGTCCGGGTGAGGCTTCCCAAGACCAAGAACAGTCTGGTGTGGGAGTGATTTCTCCCTCTGCTCCAGCAGGAGGAGGAGGTATTCCGGGTGAAGGAGGGGATCCATGGGACAATACAATGGAAACAAAAGGACTGAGGAAAACTGGAAAAACAATTATAATAATACTAAAAATACAAACCCGGAATAGGCCTAATGTAGAAAATAATTTTATTTTGAGCTCATCTCACTCAAATTATTTTGCTTTTATCTTGTTTATTAAAACACTATATAAAAACCTCTTTTGAAAGATTTTTTAATATCCTTTTCTCTTGTTATTGTCACATTTTTACACAATGTCTTGCTGCTAAAGAACAGCAGGAAAGTACACATTGTCAGAGTAAGAACAGAACAGAGTGAAACAGCTGAGGAGGTAAAGGTACATACTGACCATCGCAAGTGTGACCCCGTTGCACTTCTCTGACAAATAAAGTCATGTAAGTTCCTTCAGTCTTTATAGTTTCTAAGTAACTATATTCTCCACATGAGATGTCATTTTTCTCAGCAGGCTGGATGGCACTTTCTGGGTTTTGAGCTTGCTGGTTGGTAATTTCAGTCTAAAAAATACAGTATATCTATGAGGCGTTTTAGACCTAGGTGGGAGCTTTCTTTTAATAAAGTTTGTACTTGTCATGTTAAATCTGACTTCGGTTCACTTCTCAGAACATTAAACACTGAAGTACTGTTTGACAGTTTGCATTACACAACTTAAAATACATGAATCACTCTCCAGGTACCGAATTAAGTTGGTAGTTGGTTCTGCTGGTACCCCAAGGCCTAGCCAAATTCTTAGAAGGTTATTAAAATATCCTTTTTCCCCTTCTTAATTACATTGTAAGCTTAGAACAGCATTGTCTTTAAACAAATCTTAAAGTTTCAAATATTAATGACTATTGCTGCATATTCAAATAGCAAAGCCTAACAAAATAAATGTCAAGGAGAAGCTCCACATATTTCATATATTTCAGAATTATTGGTTTGTTATTCAGCAACCACTAGAGATAAAAAACAAAAACAAAAAAAAAAACTACTATCTTAGAAAAGCTGGTCTACATTCATTGGCTCATCTGCATGGCAGAAAGCTACATTTCGCCCCAGGCATTCACACATGTGCATAATTGCCTTCAGGAGCAACACACATTTGTGTGTGCGTGTTAAGGATTAGGCAGTCATGTGAGGCGTCTTTCTGTAGTCTTTCTGCCTGCTTATAACACTGGCCTCTCTTGGCCTTTGGAAAACACAGCCCACTGTGTTTTAAATCACATTTTTGACTTTTTAACATTCAGTCGGCTGCTGTGAAGAAGCACAACCAATCAGATTTACATAATTCACATGCCAAGGATTTTTCTTGGAACACAATTAACCGAAGATTATTCGTTGTCTAAAAATATAATCATGCTGTAGAGTCGCTTCAATCTCTTTGATGCCATCTTCCAGTGCTGAGCAAATTACCAGTGTGGCCCAGTGTTAGGAACAATTATAAATCAACCTGTTATCTCCTTCCGAATTAATTTACATTTCGCTGTTATGAGGTGAACAAATATCTTGGAAACATCTTCCAGGCTGTTCTGGGGCACCGCTAAATCACTGCAGTTTTCTTTGCACAGAGACCTCCAAGTTTGCTATGTAAAGATAATAAAATAGTTCCTCTTGAGATGTCGCAAAGGCTTTAGATTTTAAGAGGCCAACAGGTTTAGTGTGCAGTTATGAATAATAAATCACAGCCGCTTTATGTTCGCACTGAGGAACAGGGTTACTTGCGAGAAACAGATGTATGAGCTATCACAATATTTCAGATAAACAACAACACTAATTTAGGCTTGAGAACGAAACAATGGGTGTCTAGAGGCTTCTACGGGAGAGTGTTCAAAATTCAGGGAAGTACTCTAAATATTTACATACTACGTATTTCCTGTTTAACTTCACTTGGAAATAAACAGAAAACTCTAACTGAAATTTGGCACACTTTTTGGGCTCTGGCACTCCAACTAACTTATATAGCACCACCAACTGATCAAGGGTTGCAGATTCATCAGCTTAAAATTATTGAACGCTTTGGACCACAGAAGCATTTGTTCTTCTCATTTAGTTGATCAAATTGATTACATGAAAAGTTCTATGCCAAGTTGAAAGGATGCCATCTCAGTTTACTGTTGTCTAGCATTCACCAAAATGTCAGCACTCTGCCGAATGGGTTACACGTGGGGAACCAACCAGTTGAAGACTTGCATACTCTACATATTATCGTGACAGTCACCATTGTACATCTGCTTCATAGACTTCAAAAAGGCTTATGAAATGGTATACAAGACAACAAGGAGAATCCTAAGAATCTATGGTATGCAGCAGAAGATAATCAATTTTATCCAAAGCTTTTGCATGGACATCTGCATAATTTACAGTCAAGAAAGGAGCCAGGCAACGTTGTCTCCTGTCGCTGATAATCTTTTCCCTTAAGACTGACTGGGTGATGAAGACCAAGGGGAATGCAGTGGACCCTCACCCTAAAGCTGAAAGACTTGCCTTTTATTGTCCCCTTTGAGGTTTAGTTGTTCTGCAGCATGGACTACGGTCATATGCATCCCTAGTGAAAAAATAAATATACTTAAATGTATTTTAAATACATTTATTTCATGCTAAGTATACTTCAAATACATTTTCATATTTATGTACTTAATAAAATCTCCTGCAGTTGTACTTTTAGTATACTAAACTGGTATACTTAAAGTCTGCCAAATGGGAACAACTGATGTTTTGTTCTTTTGTATTTAACTTTAATTGTGCAGGATCATACAATCCTTATAAATGTATAAATAGGGAAGTCATGACCTAATGGTTAGAGAGTTGGATTGAAACTGAAAGGTTGTTGGTTTAAGTTTCGTACCGGCAGGGATTGTAGGTGGGGGGAGTGAATGTACAGTGCTCTCTCCACCTTCAATACCACCACTGAGGTGCCCTTGAGCAAGGTACTGAACTCCAACTGCTCCCCGGGTACTGCAGCAAAAAAGGCTGCCCAATGCTCTGGGTGTGTGTGTGTGTGTGTGTGTGTGTGTGTGTGTGTGTGTGTGTGTGTGTGTGTGTGTGTGTGTGTGTGTACACTTTGGATGGGATAAATGCAGATCACTATACTTGGCCACATGTCATGTCACTTTCAAAAGTTACATTAAAATAAATTTTAGGCTTAATATTAAAAAAGTGCATTGTGCACTTTAGTATTCCAAGTAAAGTTTAATTATAATTTGTATTTAAAGTCTCAAGATATCTGTCAGTAAAAACACTATGTTAATAGATTCTAACTATACTTAGTATGAAATAAACTTATTTTAAATATATTACTTTTTTTACTAGAGATAATGACAAATACAAAACATCAGTAGTGCATTGAACATAAATAATAATAATAATAATAATAATAATAATAATAATAATAATAATAAAGTTTAAAATGCTACTTGTTCCTATTAGAATTGAGCAGGGTAACAGCACATGGTACAAATTAGCATTTTATTATGTTTGTCTTAGCTAAGGGGACTCAGACTCTGTAAGGACCCTGAAGCTAGAGTTTGGGGTGTGTTTTGAACGAGATTAATCAGCTATAATTTGATTGCTTTCCTAAGCACAGAGTTGTAAATATGTCTGACAGCCCAGGGATTTTCACCCTTTGTGCTCCCTTGCAGTTATTAACAACTTTTGGCAGGGCTTTTTTTATTTAGATTTTTATTTTTTTTTCTAGTTAAGCAAACCAACAAAAATAATGATAAAATAAAATAAGAACAAATGTAAACAATGTAAGAAACAAAGTCATCAATGTATTGTCAATTGTCAGACCAACAAAACAACAAAAATATAATTAATAAAATGTTTTTGCTGATTAAATGTACACAGCCTATCTGTATAAATTTCATATATTATCTCATCAATTATTAAAACTAAACACTTTTGCATTTAAACTTATTCAATAGCTTGGTTTTCTGTAATGATAATACTTGAGGTTACTGTATGATTACGCCATAGTACTGTATGTATTATCACCCTGCTGTCTCACTTCCACAAACATATCCAGAGAAAAAACGTCATGATGTCACTATGTCTACAAGCTTTGAGATCAGTACTGAGAGTCTGGGATTTATAACCAGTCAGAAAGCTCATCATGATAGGTGGCCCGGCAAATTCATAATTTGCATGTCATGTTCTGGAATGAAATCCCCAAGAGAAAAAAAGGAGCTCTAACCTGGAGAAAAACCATGCAAGCAGACCTTGACACCAGCAATATATCTCGAGAAGATGCAGCCCAAGACAGACAGAGAGATGGAGATATGAAGTCCAAGCTTTATGTTCCAGTGTATTGACTTGGTGTCATTATGGATAATGGAACATTGTTAATTATTTAAAATTTTAAACAATATACATGATTACTTAATGGTAATAAAATATTTGTGAACACAACTGTGTATGTCAGTCCATAAATCCCCAAAAACTATGCATGGGGGCTTGGCTTTGGTTTTGCAACCCCTTACAGACCACAATGCCTCCCTAAAAACTATTTTCTAGATCCACCCCTGCTCTACATCACTTCTGTTAGTACAGAATGCAAACAAGTGAGAATTCAGACGCTGAGTGTAGACCCTTAACAGTTTCAAATGATGTATTTAACTTTAACTTTTTCTTCTTTTTTTTTTTTTTTTTTTATGAACCTCTGAACTTTTATCGCTGTGGTGGGTATGAGTTTTGAGAAAAGCTGCAGATGTCAGACCACATCCTTGACATCACCCAAATTTAGGAGGCACTCATGCCATATAAACAGAGCAGGACACAGCCAATGGTAAGCCACGGTTTTCCCAAACAGAACCCTAGAGCAATTTACTGTAAAGGTCAAGTGTAATAACAGTCGTTTTGGTCATGGACAAAAACGATTTGCATACCATGTGGGACACAAGCTGTCTGCTCCATGCTTTCAAACAGATCTGTTGCCATTGCTATGATACTGCCAACATGATGGACAGCTTAAGCCTGCAATTACTGCACTAGTTATCATTTTGTTGCTTACAGTGGGGAAAAACAACATTAACTGTGCCTGTAATTTTACTAAAGCGCTATTAGCTGGCCACAAAAACTCATAAACCCATAAAACAACAAAAATACAGCAATAAAGCTTTGCTTTCTATGACTTCATAATGACATTTCTATTTGCTTTTGACAATATCCTGTTTACAAAATCCACTGTTATTTATATTACACCTCTGTAGACAATAACCCGCGATGGCCTTTTTCTTTTCCAGTTTATATGCTCAAATGTCAAGATTTACAGACAGGCGGAAAATGGAACAACTGAGACTACTGTGTGTAGCTGCAGTTAGTTTGTGCAACTTACCATCTCATCACCATGCAGACAAACAGAGGCAGAATGTGCCCCACTGCAGTTCAGCGTCTTTGATCCATTATACATTTGTAGTATTTGTAGGTGACACGAGAGAAACAAAAAGATTTGTTTAGGAATATATGGCAAACCTTCTCTGTTCTCAGCTTGGCTTTTTCATTAATATTATAATGTAGGCTATTGGTTAGATAACCAGTAGCCGAATAGCTAATATGGCACAGTAAAATGGGTTGTGAATGCCATTTCATGCTGATATTAAGAAATAGATGTGAATGAAACCAAATTAGCTATTCAAATATCTGCAAGCAGGCAACATTTTCCAATCATGTACTCGCTTGATTAGGATGCTGAAAAACATTCAAAAATAAATAAATAAATGTTCAAATAAACTGACCCTTGACGAAAATGTCCAAGTGATTCTGCAAATAATTGACTGGTTAAATGTCCACACATGAATTATGTTAATTACTGATAAATGAAGCATGGAAATGAGACTAAAGCACCACTCCAGGTCTGCAGCATGAACCGACTTTGATGGAGTGCCATCATCACAAAATATCAACCATTAGCATTAATATTGGCGCTCATCAGCAGCTCTTCTGGGAGGCACGTCGAGCTGCGACTTTTTTATGCATGTGGGCAACCTATTTATTTTTCAGAGGAATGTGTGTCTACATTTAGATCCCAGTTTGCCTCTACGAAGTCAATTTCAGACAACTTTTAAAGGTTATAGACACATCTGAATGAGTTTTTGTATTGTTTACTCAGTCATTTTCTACTGATATGCTGAAAAACTGTAGATTTAGAACACTATAAACTTTCTTAAATGACAAAACTTGCTTTCTTTGGGGACTTATTGGATAAAAATGTGTCAGGCTTTGCAGAAACTCTCAAAAACAGAAGACAGCTTTCACCCTGTATATTTCAGATCCTCTAAACTCGAATTTATGTTTGCAGGGCAGTCTTATAAAGAAACGTCGCTGTAGTCACTTTTATCCTGGACCACCAAAATATAAAAAATGTAATTTTCAACTCAGTTCTGAAGAGTCTGTCAAAGCTTCAGCTTTAGATTTCCTCACATTATCTTGTGTTTGAATGACTGAATTGAATATATACTTTAATATATTAGACTAAATGTGCATTTTGAGTCCCAACAGCCAACCCTAAGCACTGTACAACAATATAAAACCATAAAAGTACCACAAAAGGAGTCCAAACAAACCGTTATTTTCTAAATATTCTCAAGCCATGGAATGTCTTTCTTTTGACATTCACTAAAAAAGCCACCATATGGATATCTAAACTAATTAAAACAAGTAAAATAGAACATTTCATTTTATATTTCATTTTATCTCCTATGTATGAAAGCCCATTTCCGCTACTGAATTAAAAATAAAAAAGGTAACTGTGAGATCTTATCTCAGAATTGTGACTTTTTTCACAATTACAAGGTGTGGAATGTAAACTGCAATATAAACTGTTCTCAGAATTGCGAGTTTTTGTTTCACAATTCTTACGTTATAACTGGCAATATATATATATATATATATATATATATATATATATATATATATATATATATATATATATATATATATATTAGGGGCGTAACAGTACGCAAAAATCACGGTTCGGTACCTACCTCGGTTTTAAAGTCACGGTTCGGTTCATTTTTTTTGGTACAGTGAGGGAAAGAAATGCAAACATTAAACTGCAGGTTGTTTATTACTATAAACTTTTTTAACAATTTGTTTGCACTTTTTAAAATACTTCTTAATAAAATAAATAAGAAAATATAATTTATAACAAAATAAAAAAGAATAAGAAATAAAATACTGCTGCAAAGTTCTCCACTAAATAAAATACTCTCAGTCTCAAACCAATATCATATATAAAATATAATGAAAAAATATAAATAAATAACTATGATTACAGTGCAGCATTACCAATCCCAGCTTATAGGCCTGCTCATATAAAAAAAAAAAAAAAAAATGTAACTTTTCCAAATTTTTAAATTGCAGCATCAACAGTTTCAGTTTTTAGACCTGCTCAGATTTCGTTATTGCGTTGGACCGATCGGAATTAAGAGCAAAGGTCTTATTAAATGACGACGGGAGCTGCGTTTGAATTACAATATTTATTTTTTTTTCCCCCTAGTTGTAGTGATGTTCACACTCGTCTGTTGCCTTTTGAAAACCTTAGGCCGGTGAAACACTGGCATACTGCACCTGTCAAACATCATCTATTTTGCCATCAATACTGTTGATGGTGCCCTTTATCAGTAGCTTTATATTTATGCTCAACATGAAGTTTAGATATTGTTGTAGTGAAGACAAGATCCTGGTCTGTCGGCGACCTCCCTCTATGTCACCTAAAGTAGCAGCAGCTTGCCAGCGCCACGTCAGGCACGATCCTGATGTGTAAAGACACAGAAAACGTGAAGCAGCCATCACGCAACTGACACGCAGCAGAAACGCCATGCTCACGCCTCGCAGCCAGTGTGTCACCGGACTTAGATTTAGCTGCAGGGCGGGATTTGCCCTGAACTCAGAGACTTCCGCCACTTAATATGTTCGTTTTGAAACACGAAAGTGTACCTTTGTTCCCCAAACAAAATATTGCATTCGGTCATTTGGTACACACGTGCACCGTACCGAAAGCCCTGTACCGAAACGGTCCGGTACGAATACACGTACCGTTACACCCCTAAAATATACAGTTGTGATCAAAATTACTCAACCCCTCAGAGACTGCAGTACTTTACAAATACAAGCCTTTCTGAAGATCCAGGGTAAAATAAAAATTGCATCTTTAACAGTTCACTGGCATATTAAAAGTGATATTGCCAATATATGATGTAATGTTTTTGAGTTATAAGATTTTTTATTAATACTGCTATGTCATAATTATTCAACCCCTATTCAACATTGCTTTTTTGAAATCACTTATTTGCATGGTGGGGAATGAAACAGTCTCAAAACAGAATTAAGCCTTTAGAAACTCAGTAAAAACAGTATTAGCTTGAGCTGTTACACATACAGTTTGCCCATGCATGTGCTGAAGTTGAGTAGCAAAAATGTCAACAGAGATCTCACAAAAGCTAAAAAGAATAAATATTGTATTACTTTAGAAAGACTAAGGCTATATGAAGATTTCCAAGACATTGAAATTTCCTAGAGAGAGCTCTCAGCCTTATTCCCTAAGTTTAAAGTGTGTTTTACCAGAAAACCTTTGAGGGTGTTGAAGAAAAAGCACAATATCATAAAACGTTTAATCGGAGCAACTGAGAAAAACCTGCAATGTACAGCCAAAGATTTGCAAGATGACCCGATGAAAGGAAACCATTTCAATGCAGCGTGTAAGAAGATCACTAGACAAGTATGGCCTTCATGTTGAGACATCTTGTAGAATACCACTCTTGATCAAGAAGAACAAAGGAAAACTTGAACTTGATAAAATACATTTGTGTAAACTACAACTTTTTGGACCCATGGATCAGCGGTATGTCTGCTGCAAAACAAGCAAAGCTCATAAGCAGAGGAACACCATCTCCATCCTCAAACTTGGAGGTGGATCAGTCCTGTTATGGGGTTTCTTTACTGTAGCAGGAAGTGGAAATCACGACTGTATGAAGGAAATCATGGATTCTTTGAGGTTTCAGGCCATTTTGACAAGAATTGTGATGCCTTTGGTGCAAAAACTGAAACTGATGATCAATTGACTTTCCTGCAGGACAGTCATCCCAAAGTACACATCCAAATCTACTACTGCTTGGTTCAGGGATCAGTCACAGAATGTACTTGAGTGACCTGTTCAGTCTGCAGGCTTAATTCTCACTTCAAATATCTGGTTGAATTTGAAGAAAGCAGTGGCAATATGAAAACCAAAGATTATCAGTGATCTGGAATCTTTGTCATGCGAGGAATGGGTCAAGACTGTAGTATAGAGAAGCTTCTAATCACTTACAGACAGCGTTTATTGGTGATTTTAAAGAATAAAAGATTCTGCACAAAAGGGGTTGAATAATTTTGAACATGAATGTTTAGAGCCAGTTTGAATTTTATCATGATTCATCAATGTTCCATTCTCAGAATCACTCAAAAGTGTATTAACAAACTTTCTCTAAACTTTACTGATACATTTGTTGAATTGATTTCATAAAATGTTGTTCACCGCAGCAAAATGTCTTGCAGGTCAAGGGGGTTGAATAATTTTGATCGCAACTGTATATATATATATATATATATATATATATCACACAGTTCTGAGAAATAAAAGTCAGAATATCAATATGTAATTTCGCAGTTGTGTGAAAAAAGAAGTCACAATTGTGAGATAAATTGTCGCAAATACCTTTTTTATTTTATTTTTTTTATTTTTTATTCAGGTTTAAAATCCTATTTATGGCTGATGCATTTTGATGATGCAGGACAAAAGTCTCCAAACATGAATGTGTTGACTTAAGTTACCAGTTAGCTAATCAGAAGATCCATTACTGTTTTCGTACAACAGTGACACATTAAATATTCATTTTCATTAACATTCATATGGGGACGCAAACAACAAACAAACTGCACATAATTGGCTCCCTATTTCAATGCAATCCTCTTCTTCTTCTTGTTTTTTTTTCAGACTTCTTGTCTTCTTTTTTAATGCTTCAAAAGTTCTTGAACTGAACTCGTACATCTCTGTAATGGGTGTGTTTGCTGTTTGCCTGTCTGAAAAAATATCAGATGGCCTCCTGTTGCCGGAGTAGTTTCTTGAAACTACCCAGGAAAATCTAAAGTGTAAGCAACTTATTTGTTTTTGTGAGATGGAGTTTTGTTTCTGGTATGTGACATGATTGTTAATGCGTAAAGTGCTATTTACTGTTCTTCTTTACTCATTTACATTAAACATACAACCCAAGCCCTTTGCAATCCTGGAGGCGAAATTAATTTGCCATACTTGCGTTACTTTAGTTAATTAGTCAATCGTTGCAAAAAAAAAAAAAAAGATGCACAAGATCTGCTTTAATTTCGGGGAAGTTGCTAAACTTCTCCAAACAGTGAGGCACATTCACCTTTTTGATTATCATATTAATTAATCTTGCTTACTTACTCGTGTAATTTAAACATTTGAAGTTTCCACCCAGAAAGGCATTCATCTGATTTAATTAAGTCAGATGTAGAAAGCTTATCTGGCGGATGGTTTAGCAAGGCAGGACATCTTGGTCGATCATTGCGGCTTCATTAGTTTTGTTTGTACAAAAGAGATTGCTGTCGTTAATGCGATATAGTTAGGTCAAAGGGAAAATGCAACAGCTTGCAGTGAGCAAATATCAATCACAACTATCATGCCAGCTGTTTCTTGTAGACGGTATTGAAATGTATCATTTACAAAGTCAAAATCTTTCTAGTTCTTAATCAGCTAATCAAGGGCTAATCCAGCTTTGATATTTACAGCTATTGTTTCTTAATCGTAATCAACATACTGTATAAAGATTTTCTCTATATGTTGTTGAGGAAATTTGGAAAAAAGCGGCATGATCATTCTTCAGAATATCTCCTTTTGCATTGTACTGAAGAAGTCCCAATGTTTTGGATCGACAAAGTCTGAGTTAAAGATGAAAACGAATAATTCCTTCAACTTTGTTTATCTAAAGGTTGTGCTGTCAAAACGAGAGTCACTAAATATAATCTGAAACTCTCTTTAGAAATTAGCACTGTCACATTTACATTCACCATGAGACTTGCAACACGGCAGCAGAGCTTCTTACCTCTCAAACGTGAGCTACAGCTCTCTCTGGATGTGGCGGAAGGCCAACGCAGAACCTGTACAAACATTCTTTGACATGTAAATTTTAGTTCCCCTGTCAACAGATCATCTTTGCAGTGCGAGACACAGAGAGTCAGCTCTCTGAATTATGCATCACCTGGTCTGATTAGCTCTCCCAGCTGCTCTCCAGGTAATTGAAAAAATTCAGCCTTTTGTTTATAGGAACAAAATTGATTAATTGTTTGGTTTGGCAAAGTGGCAGAGTAAAATGTTCAAGAGGAAGTTAAGAACCTACAGTAAAGTTTTTTGACACTTGCCATGAAAAGGTTACAAAAAATGACGCTTGCTTAACCATCAAAAGTCTTGATCAAAACATCTAAGTATAATATAAAGTGTAATATATTTTCGATTTAACTTCTATGAGGATTTAGCAACTTTTTATTTTTTGTTATCATTTTTTTAACCCTGTTGATCTAGTTTGCATACGGATTGAATTTATTTAAAAACTAAAATATAGTAAAAAGTTATTAAAGTTAAAAAAAAAAATCTCTTTTTAAAATGTATTTTTAAAATGTAATTTATTCCTGTGATGCGCAGCTGAATTTTCAGCATCATTACTCCAGTCTTCAGTGATACAGGATTCTTTAGAAATCATTCTGATATGCTCATTTGCTCAGCACATCAGAATGTTTTTTCTGATTATTATTCTGCATATTTTTGTGGAAACTGTGATACCTTTTTAGAGAGTTCAAAAGAACAAATCATTTGCAATATTATAAATGTATGTACTGTCATTTTTGCTGCATCCTTGCTCAACAAAAGTATTAATTTGATAAAAAATTGTATAAATAAAAATACATATATAAAATAAAATCAAAACTTCCTAACCTTACTATAGGGGCTGACTAAAGCTCAATTCATGCTGCAGAAAGGGTTTAAATGTTGTCTCAAAATGCAATGATACTTTTTTATGTGAAAAAGAAAATATGTTGTAACAGGATGGCTTGGGGGAATAAAATGGGGCACAGGCAAACATGTATTTCATTTTTTAAATATTTTTTTTTTCTACAATAGATTGAAGATCAATTTAACAGATGATGTCGAAATTGCATGGGAAAGATAGATCTGTGTTTGGGGAACAGAAGAAAGTTGTAAGAGTTTGCATTGACATATGGGTAACTACATGATTTTTCATTTTTGGGTGAGCTATTACTTAAAATGACCACTTGTTGGACTGAATAATGCTCAGTCGACCAGACAATGCTGATAGTCAAAAGTCTGTTTCTGGAAGATTACAGAATTCCTTCTCTAGTAGAAAAAACTAAAGGGATGAATCACAAAGGTAGTCATTATAATAAAATTCTAATATTTACTATGTGATATAAATATATTTATGTCTTGCGTCTCTGTAATTTGATCGGGGTGACCCTTACATATATTACCAGCCAATTACAGGGGCTGTTTACTCCAGTGATAAAGCTGTGAGCTGAGAGCCGAACTTATGTCTTTGACTGAAGGTTACAGTCGTTCATCACAGCGCTCATCTGAAATCACAGATCACACTTGCTGTGTCACGTCATTATACCCCAACATGCTTTAATCACAAGTGTGATCACAGGACAGATGTGCTGCTCTATCAGGTCATTTAAACAGGTTTGCAGATGTCAATGTTGGTCAAAGAAGTCATAGACAAACAAAACTTTGAACAATAGAAATACATTAGCAGAGCAGAATTTTAGTGGTATTTGTGTAACATTTTGTGGCTGAATCTTCCTAAAAGACATGCATTATTACTGCAGCGGATGCAGGTTAGATGTAGATAAAAGAGGTATTGTGAAATAGATCACTAGAATCACTTCAATAGAAACACTTGTTTTAAACTGTTTTGATTAAATAAGATACGACGGAGCAGCCTTTACATGATTCTAAAAGAAAACACATAGGAAACCTTCTCTGATTCAAAAAGGAGGGAAAAAGTAGTGTTGACATCAACCGGCACCTTCAAACATCACAGCAGCAGATAGAGGAAAAGAATATCACAACAATAAAAAGTACCCAAATATTAGTTTTCAAATAGGGCTCTTAACATGGTAAATGCAATAATTTGTTCTTTAGATAAAGGAAAAAAAATAATAATAATAAAATAAAACTGTTGAAATACAAATGACTACAAATTATACTGTTAAAAAGGGACTCACAACAATTCCAGGAGCATTAACTAAACCATCTTACAAAAACACAGGGCTAAGCGGAACAATGCCGTTCTCACAAGGTTAAATCGGCATCATTAATAACAATTTTAAAGCTTTTGAATAGATGTTCATATGCAGGTTGTGTACAGTATGCATGCAGAATTGCTTGTCTTTTCTGAAAACAGGCAAATTTTACAAACTGCATTTGTGCAATTAAGGGAATAATTCAAAGTAGAAATGTTGGCTGAAAACAGCCATGTGTCAATACTGTACTGAGTCAGCATTCTCAATACGATATTGACACATGGCTTATTTCAAATGTAACCTATATATATATATATATATATATATATATATATATATATATATTTTTTTTTTTTTTTTTTTTTTTTTTTTTTTTCATGCATGCTCTGTGATGAATGGTCAAATATGTACCCTCTTTCAAAGTCTTTATACTTGCCATTAAGTACTGAAATATTATATTGTGATGTCACTAGGAGTAAGGCATTTCTATTTTTAGCTCATATAAATGAAGCCCTCCCTGGACTATGCAGTGGTCCAGTCAAGGTGCCTTTGTTTTGGAGACCAGTCTGGTTTGCATTTACCCCCAAAGTGGCCTCGCCACTGCACAAGATTACTTTGATTTATGATGTTCCAGACATATATTACTATAGAAAGTCTGACATTTATTTTTGCAAGGGAAAGTCTGACCACGTTGCATTTATTAGGGTCTTTCCAGACCCTCACTTACAATTGACTTATTTAAAGTTGTTGAAATTGGAAAAAGAATTGCATTTCTCATATTGTTTCTTTAGGTCTATACATTTCATAAGATCAAAGATGAAGGCTGCTATAGGTTAAATCAGCGCAAAGATGAAGATGACCGCTATAGGTACCTAACTAGACAGCATTTTTGTGCTTTATAGGTTGATCGTGACAAATTAATATGTTCTCAAACTGTGAATTAGTAAACAGCTAAGCCTTTTTCAAAAATGTCAATAATGAACCAATGGGCAATATTATTTGAAACAAATAACTGACATTTGAGTTTGAATAAAGTCAATGACAGAATCATTGTATTTAAAATAGAGTACAACATAAATAGTTACACTGCAATTACACATTTAAGTACTGAGTCATATTAGTTAACCATATGTACTTACTGTATGTTTAAGATTAGCGATTGGTTTACTTGCATGCAATTATGCATCATTTATAGTTTTTATAATAGTAAATGCATGCAACATGTTACATCTTTATTTTAAAGTTTCCATGTTACACTGTGCATTACATGCATTTACTATTGTAATAACAGTAAATTATTTATAATTGCAAGCTACTTGCTTACCTTATAATAAGTATGTTGATCATTAATATAACTATTTGTACTTTTTAACACTATAAAAATATGACATAATATTCATAATTTTATATATGTTATGTGTTTTTGTTTGTCTGTTTGTGTTTTACTACTAAGTCATTAATTAAGTAAGTTTTTTAATGTGTGAAATATTTACAAAATGTGAACAAAATGAGTGACATTGAGTCATATTAAATATTTTGGTCATTGTAATTGAGTTGGTCAAAAACACTACTGCAATGTTGAATGCTTAAAACGAAGTCACACAAAGGACACAAATACAAACCACATTATGTGAATGAGTCCTACTAATACAGTATATCAAGGCCAAATACACAATGTCACACAACATGAAATTGGAAGCACAAAACCTGGATATCTAAACCATGAGGAAAAGCAATTTTGACTTGGTTTTATGCGTCATCTTTCACTTTATTTCTAGCATCCAGATTGGTTTACATTTGAAAGCCGCAGAATTCCTTCAACTGAAGTCTGTTGTAGGTTTTTAATCATGGTGGGGAATCTGTAATGGTACTGGCAGCCACCTCATGGGACTCATTATGCCTGACGTTTGCTTTGCAAAGTCGCAAGACACCCTGAGGAATATCAGGCTGTGTTACAGGACCACGACTGCAAACGCTGTTCTCCTTTGATGTTCCAATATCACATAAACATTACTAAACAAGTCTAAACACTTTAAGATAGAGTGACAAGCCTTCACTTAAAAAAAAAAAAAGCTATTTCCGTTAGTTTCCCCCCCAACTTGTATAAATGTATAGTATTCTAGTAAAATGTCAAGCTGTCAACAGAAACAACAACTACAACAACAGTGCAAAATGGTCAAACAAAGTGACCATGATAATTTTGCCCTAATGTATGCTGGGACTTGGGTAAATGGGACTGAATCATATGCAAAATTACTAAAGTAATTACATGAATCCAACTCACCTGTTAAGCTTGTTTGTTTGCCATTGTCTAGTAATTGTTACAGGCAGCTAACTAATAGGCTACTGCTACCAATTCTACTACTACTAATAATCTAAATGATGTAAGGCTTGATAAGCTGCTGGGCTTATGAATATTTATGGAATTGTTTTGTGTCATTCAAATAGATTTGCTGCTATCACAACCAAAGGTACCAGTGGGAAAATGTTTTTTGCTTGTTCTCAAAGTGCGAATAATGGCCGAACAAACCCAGCCATTTTGTTATCTTGACAGAGTGGAAAATCAGAGGGGAAAAATGTGATTGCATTAAATTTGATAATCAACTATGTTGGTTTTGTTTTGCAGACCTGGCAACCCTACTTCGGGGTCAGTACATCTACCTTGGGTTGTTTCGCCAAGTGTATTGCAGGACTGCAATAAACTATTATTTTGATAATAAATTAAACTAATGATTATTAGAGCTATTAATTTAGTAATCTTCTATTATTTCACGGATTAATCATCTTTGATAGACTGTTAAGCTTTTAAACTCAGTTAAAATGTTGAGTTATACATACTTTATTTATACAATAGTTTTTCCTTATGCCATTCCATTTTATTACTTAATTTATGAACTTATTTGTTTTGTTTAATTTGTATGCATCGATTACTTGGGTTGTTATCAACAACTGTTGAGAGAAGTGGTAAGATGTTCAATACTTATTTTACTTTCTTTATTCTTACTAATAAATACAAATGTAATCACTTAAGCTTTTGATGAATTTTTTTTTTTTTTTTTTTTTTTTTTTTTTACTATACTTTAACAATACAAATACATATATTTATCACAGAAAACTAGATGACAGACATAAAAACATTATGGTTCACCATTTAATGAACTATATGGAAAAGGAATTGACTGATGCATCATTCTGCCTAAAATCTGCTTTTGTAAGTAATATGGATTAGGAACAAAATGAAAGTGAAGTGACATTCAGCCAAGTATGGTGACCCATACTCAGAATTTGTGCTCTGCATTTAACCCATCCGAAATGCACACACACACAGAGCAGTGAACACACACGTACACACACTGTGAGCACACACCCGGAGCAGTGGGCAGCCATTTATGCTGCGGCGCCCGGGGAGCAGTTGGGGGTTCGATGCCTTGCTCAAGGGCACCTAAGTCGTGGTATTGAAGGTGGAGAGAGAACTGTACATGCACTCCCCCCACCCACAATTCCGTCCGGCCCGAGACTAGAACTCACAACCCTTCGATTGGGAGTCCAACCCTCTAACCATTAGGCCACGACTTCCCCTCAAAAATGGTAATTTACAAGACGTTTAATTTCTGGATAATTGTTTTATTCACAGCATTAGCTCTTACAATCTAATAGGGTTACAATCAAAACAGTATGGAAGGTTTTTTTTTTTTTTTTTTTTTGTTTCTTCCCTCACTAATTTTTTTTTTTTTTGTAAAAACACCCAAATATCCGGAAAAATTATTATTATTATTATTTTTTTTTTTTCATTTACAGGTAACATGGCATATGTAAAAAGTAATATGATCATTCTTCGATGAACTATAACCTCCAAGAAAAACTTAATATGTGGCAGCTCTCCTGTTTAAGGGGCTTCACCTACCATTTAATGATTAGAAAATGTACACTCCATAGGTCTGTGTTGCAGTGTGGCTCTGATACGGCCACTGAAACTGATTGCGGCCACTCTAAATTTTCTTAGTGGTAAAAATCTACCTCAGCTCATGCTTAACATATAGGGAGACCTTTTACATTATAAGGTTAAAATTAGGCCTAACAACATAAACCAAACTTAAAGTTGCCTACTATTTATTTTTAAATAGATGATCAACACTCGATAAAAAAAAAAAATAATAAATAAATAAATTATGCAAACATCTAAATTGCACATAATTGAGTTTTTAAATTAGATTATAAATAATAACATTTGTAGGCTATTTGTTAAATATATTAAATTGCGCACTGGCTGTCATAGCATGTTTCATAACAGATTAATTTAAACACATTAAATAATTAAGACTAACTGGTTTAGTTAAATAAAGTGAGTATATGGTGTAATATTTCGCTAAATGCTCCTCTCTAGACTTCATTTCTCTGGTGAACTAACAAGCTGTAGAAACTATTGCTGGGGTAAATGAAATGCGTGTGACATTATTTTTCCACGCTGTTTTACTGATGTCTTTCCGCGGTTGAAACACTGATTGAGCAATTACATGAGGCATGAGAAGTTAAGTCATGTTTATTCACATTAAAACTAGTAGTAAATAGGAAGGAATGGTAGCGCTCACTCGTGCTCCACTCTGCACAAGTCTGTGGTGTGTTACGGCTCAGACCCCAGAGCTGATCGCGGCCGCTGAAGTCAAAGCTTGTGTTGGGTTTATACCAGCATGTTTCTGAAACATCCAAGAAGCTTCTCTCAATGCTTACATGCAGTGGTGGGAAGTAACGAATTACGACTACTCACATTACTGTAATTAAGTAGTTTTTTCGGGTACTTGTACTTTTTTGAGTATATTTTTAAAGCTGTACTTTTACTTGTACTTAAGTACAAATTAAGCAAAATAATCTACTTCGTTAAATCATAGTTCATTACTGAGTATTCCCACAATTTGAATTGATATTCGAATTTTGACAACACTTCTGTAGCCAATAAAAATATCAGATTGTAAAGGGACCAATAAAAGAACATCGCCGCTACAGCCCAAGTGGGTATAACCGTAGAGTTTGCACTGAAGTGGTTTGGGGGAAAAATTTTGCATATGTATCATGGGCCTATGGGAGGAAGCCACGCCCTATTTTGGATTTGGATTCTAAATTCATTGCCACATATTTTGCTTATGTTTCCCAGTTTTTCGTTTGCTGTTTTGACAAAAACCTCTCATGGGGTGGGGTTAGTGATCTGCTTTGATTGGATAGTGAGCTTTTGATGGACAGGTGCATGTAGGATCAATGTCAGATTTAAATCTTTGTATAAACTTCTTTACAGTGTGGAACCTGTGTATGAGCTTAAAATAAATGTCTTTCACTTTGTCTGTGAAAAAGATATATGTATGTATGTATATATATATATATATATATATATATATATATATATATATATATATATATATATATAAGAATAGTTCAGATGCAAAACCCTCTAAATGCCATCTGAAATTTTCATCTTAAATTTGAATTTTTATCATGCTCCTATGTTTAGGTTCAGTAATTTCAATCTAATTGCAATGTATAGGCCCTTTTCTATGCAATTAAAGTGAAATAACTGAACGTAAATATAGTGGCCTGATAAAAAATGCTTATTTTATGAGACAATTTCAGACGGCATTTAGAGGCTTTTTGCATCTGAACTCTTCATATATATATATATATATATATATATATATATATATATATATATATATATATATATATATATATATATATATATATATATATATATATATATATATATATATATATATATATATATATATATATAGTCAAAAAAAGTTGAGAAGGCATGCCAGTTTATAGATGGAATGTAAGACTGGTTATCCATCTTGCTACATGCTGCATTATTTCTTTTTTTTTTGTGCCTACACACTAGAGTTTATGGTGACTCAAAAGCACTTTGCATCCATTGATATCAACATGAATAGATATCAACTCAATGCACTGTAAAGACACAGATTGTGAAACTTTTCAAACACTCAAAAGAATGGCGTGTAAAAAATAAAAAAATAAAAAAAATAAAATGCTAACCTCTAATTCAACATATATCGAACAATTTCTTAGCTAATGGCTAATGACACTGAAATTCAGCATGAAATTTAGTCTCATTTGCAAGTGACTCACTTGCATTGTAACGGGTTGCTTTAAAACCTATTTCATTCATGATACACTTCACAATTTTTTTATGCATTCACGTGCTACACATTATAGTGTATATACATTGTATTTACTGCAACATGCCTCAGGCTGTTAAGTTAAGTTACCTTCCTGGAACAACCAGGGGTAAATTGCCTTACTCAAGAGAATATTGTTGTCAGCTCCGGCATCTAACTTGCAATCTGTCTCTAACCAGCCCAGAGCTTTAACCACAACACCATGTAGTGGCAATGTAAGATGAACTACTAATTTAGCACATGTGATTTTGTGTAGCAACAGTACTACATCACTAAGGTCTTACATGTTACTGGGTAATGGCAGCACAAACATTATGTAGACTTTAAATGATTCACCAAGCTCTGTAATATAATTCCACCTTAGAATGATAATGAGTGGAGGTCACCGATACGTTCTTTTCAGTGATCACTTCACCAAATATCACCAAATGCAGATGCGATGCATACAAGTTCAGATAATCAAACATTTTTACAGAGGTTTTCTGCATGACTGCACAGAAATACCAGACTCCGGAGATGATGGACATTTAGAAAGACAATTTACAAATCATCTGAAATAGGCTTAGACAAGCACAGCTGGTAGCCAATTCATTCTTGGCTTTTGAATATTTAACAAATAATCACATCTGCAAATATTCGTAACACGGCTGACATAAACACATTCAGAAATGAGAGGATTTGCAAATGCAATGCAGTATTTTACCTAATAGAGTGCACTAGGCTATTATTATGGTAATAAATCTAAATATGCAAGTGATAAAAGTGTAGTCATGGTGCAAACATGCACAGGAGATAAAACGACTGATGGATATTTTACAAACAAATACATACAGACAGTAACAAGATCACTTTCAATTCACACAGAAACGTCTCGGTTACATATGGTAACACTTGTTCCCTGAAGGAGGGAATGGAGACACCATGTCAGTGACCTACGAAAATGGGATATCACTTTGATAAACCAATCTTCATCGAGTGTAAACTAAATGAGCCAATGCACATTGGCATCCAATTATTGGATTTAACAAAATGAGAATTATTCTGGCTCAGGGAGTTGAATGTGTTGAGGCAGTTCTTTCTTTTAATTCCTAATTTAATTATTTTAAACGCCACATCAGTGACCAACAAAAAAAGGAAGTCGCTCACAGATCGGCTCCTCACCGAAAACCTGGAATGCATTGCATGTTATTTTATTATTTTTATTTTTTTTTATTTTTGATGGGTTACAAAAACGACACACAGAGCTCTAGGTGCTACACATACCCCACAAAGTTTGATATTTACTGGACGTTCCTTTCTTTCTTAATTCTTATTCAAAATTTAGAAGAAAAAAAATTTCTGAACACCTAAAATGTATCTTTGAAGTGAAAACGTAAGTGTTCATGTACTGATGTATTAATCTGTGTGATGTGAAAGAAGAGCACAAGTTCAGATTGAGTCAATTTGCAGCTTAGTTTTAGTAAATTCTTATTCTGAACTGGTGAAGAAGGTTTGAGGTATGAAGATTACAGCATTTTTATTGTACATCACAGTATTCTTTCATCTCCAAAGATCAAGGGCAATTTTATTCCATGTGTCATGGATGCTATAAGAGACATCACCTGCAAATATCACTCACATTTTATATTTACAAAATACCTTCAAATGGAAGAGAAAAAAATTGAAACGAGAGGAATAGCACATTATTGCACAAGTAAATTGCATTTATGATCTTAGATAATCCTCAGAAAGTTATGTTACTGTTTAATAACCACACACATTCACTGTCACAGATCTATTAAGCTTTTCAACCTAAATATTGAACCCACTCATAATTAATAGGAATGGTACTATTTTATTTCAGATATGCACAGCCTTTGTTTGTGTCTAAATAACAGTAGAAAAGGTCACAGATCCTATAATTGCAGACTGAAAAAGCCTTCAGCTTTAAACAGCTGCTCAGTTTGGATTATGCATTATTGTGTCAATGTCATTTGAACAGATACCAGAGCCTGAGGGAAAGATAGAGCTCTAATGCTTTGATAGCACAGCAGAATCAGCAATGGAAGTCTGAAACGAGACATAATAGTGAAATAATAGTGTTTATTTTGTATTATAAAGACTTAAGGCAGTCGGTCACTGAAAAGGTAATCAAATTAATTGTATACTATGCTTACAAAATTAATCACAACTAATAATATATATCAATAATAGTTGAAAAGTCCATCAATTTCGGTAATTCTGTGTGGTAATTCTCATGTGAACGGCTCAATAAGTCTGAATTAGTAACATGTTGCTAAATCATTTACTTATTAAAAGACATGACCTGGTATGTGGAAAGCATGTCATTTGGTTTTGAGATATACTAGTTATATCTGCTGTCCATGGTACTGAAAATTGTCAAAGTAGAATTAGATATTTGTCTGCGACTGCATCTCAATAACAGATAAATGAGCATTCTGACAGTTCACAGACAGATAAAACTACACCGCATTTACACACCATTAAGTATCAACAGAACATGGTGTGTAAACAGTATTGGGTTTTCCACAAGGAGTTGGCTGTGCTTACATTCGGAAACTCTTTGAAACAATTCAAATGTGAAAATAACAAGATTCCCTACAGCTCTATGAGAAAGAAGGTATTATTTAATAAAAGCAGATTCAAGTTCAGAAATGAATGCTCTTATTCAGCAAGGTCACATTAAACATTGTTAAAGTTAAGTAAACAATCATGTTTTCTGGAAAATAAAATATGAAGCAATGTTTTCTTCATTGATAGTTATCAAAAATGTTTTGTGAGCAGCTAGTCATCATATTTTAATAATTTCTTAAAGGTCATGTGACACTAAAGACTGGAGTAATGATGCTGAAATACAGTTTTGGATCAAAATAGTAAATGTACATTTAGCAAATATAGTAATCTCCTGTTTTCATCTTGTTTTCACAAAAACCTGTATTAATCAAATCACTATCAAACTAAAAACTTAACAACACACCTGTTTTAAACATGCATTGTCTATAAATGATGACCATAGCCCAAACATGTAGGACATGCATTCTGCCAGCAAAAGAAATACTGACTTAAAATATGCATTGAATCTCCAAGTACAGCATCATTACCTCCAGGCTCAAATTCTTCTAGTACAACTATTAACATCCGAGGAGACATTAACTGAATGTAGCACAATCCATTTGGTCTTAATCAACATGGGTGAGTGTGAGGTTGACTTTGAAAGCTAACACAAACACCCCAAACTCATTTACCATTAGCTGTTGATAATTAGCTGCTGCAGTAAAGTGGTGTGTTTGCTGGGTAAATAAACTGTGCCATTTACATTAGACGCCTCTCCCTCTGTCAAAGTCATTTAGCAGGTCATCTAAGCAGTTAATGATTTGAAAACATTTGTATAAAAGTCCCGGTTTCGCACTGCTGGGAGTCAAAGTGGATTAATCTGAACTTGGCATATTAGTGTAAAGATCAAGTCCACAAATATGTTTGGATTTCAGATTAAGTTGCACTTAATGTTTTGAGACAAGATGCTGATAGAAGAAAAGATCACTCTGCAAATGTCTGAAACTGCTTGAATAACCTCAGGTCATTTTAAAGGATGTTGTTAAAAATGTATCCAAAAACATTATTTATCAATATTTATTAAATCATTTACTTCTCATTCCAAATGTTTTGTCTTTGGTAAAGGTGAGAAAAGAGACATCATTACAGCTGTCATTGTATGGAAAAGAGCCGTGTGAATATCCTTTAAAATAATGCCTTTGTGTTCAGTTACTGTACATTCAGGATGAAACAGAAGGGGCAGATATTTTCTTTCGTATTGATGTGACGTATATCTGAGTTAAAAAAGTAATAAATAAATAAATGTTGGACAGGGACCCTGCATGGAAGCAGATCTGAATGTGAGTTTGTAATTGATTGTAAGAAAGATGCAGATTTTAAGATGACAAAATAATTAATTATTTCACATGAAAACTGATTTGACACTTTGAAAAACTGCGAGGTAAAAAAACAGCAACATGTGAATGAATCACCTTCACATTAATTTTAGAACATATATGGTGAATTTTCATTGCATGCAGACTTTAAATAAAAATTACATTTAAATAAATAACACCAAAGGATATTGGAACAACATTACAGCAGGAATAAAGGCTACTGTCACTTTAAAATCTGCCCGGATCCAATATACTGTACTGTTACACATGTGTTTTCTCAAATGTTTCCTCAGCTCAGCTGTTTGCTTTCACTTAAGACCTAAAGTACTGTTTTTACAAGGACACTTGCAAAGACGGGCACTGCTACAAACAATTGTATTTACCGGTGAAGGCCTATAAATTGTCAAAATAACTTGGTTCAATGCTTTCCCGCTCTGTGAGCAGCATCTGAACATGTGCGCACCTCTCTAATGGCCTCTCAAACAGGGCTATATATTTAAATCTTAAATATTACTATATAAGTACATTTTAAATACAAGGCCATTGGTAACGACTTACTATTATATACTTGAGAAGGAAAAAAGTTTTATTTAGAGGCCCTAACTGAGCCAAAATATGCAATTTGGTGCAGATGCTGATATTTATATGACCAAAAAGTAAAATGAAATTCTGAAATTCTGTCAATGAGATATTTATAACAAGCTACTTACATAAATATAATATAAATATAACTTATTTTATATCACAAAATAATGTCTTAGTATGATGATAAGTTTTATGATAAAAGCTTATTTTATTGTAAAACATGATGAATGAGAGATTAATAAATAAATAAATAAATAAATAAACATTCCTCAACAGCCTGGTGATCATGTTTGATTCATTTTAAAGTGATTTTTTTCAATAAAACTACAACTACTACTACTATTATTATTATTATTATTATTATTATTATTATTATTATTATTATTATTATTATTATTATTATTATATTCATAATAATAATAATAATAATAATAATAATAATAATAATAATAGTATGGATAATTAAGTAAAAGTAAGATGCTTCAGTCAAGTTTTTAATATTAATATAATGTATCACTAACAATATGCATTAGTCATATTTGCTTTATAAAAATCAGTAAAGATTTCAAATCAAAAGAAAACTTTTTTTTTGACAATTTTTTTATTATACTAAAAGGCAGTTTTCATGCTAATAAAATAAACTACCAACCATATGACAGAAGACGTGTAGTAGATTGTGTATAAGAGGATTTTCAGCAAAGTTTTGATCATGTTGATCATTCAGAGATCTTATAAATTAGTGTATCAAATATGATACAGTGAGGTTAATCATTCTTGGGTGAACTAATCATTTAATCATTTTGACTGATTTACACACAGTCCAATTTTTGTTCCATTAATATTCAATTTCTCCAGTGTCACAGCATATCAAATAACTTTTAACATATTAGCTTTACATTAATCTAATTATATTAAGACTAAAAATATTAGCTCTTTGAAGCCCTTTGGTCTTATTTCAGATGAGATAAATTGATGTTTCATTAATTGGTGTGCAGGTGAGCCTTGTTGTTTCTCTTGACTATAGGAGGTCTGTTCAATGCTCCTCTTAACTCTAACAGCCAAATTACATTTAATGAGATTTTCAGAAAGGTACCTGAAACTTGTTAAGTTCAAATAACTCTCATTTCAAAGTAACAAAGTTCTAAACGCTTTGAAATTGAAGGGAAAATTGTAAATCTATTCTTAGAGCGCTTAAGGCCCTTCCCCGTGATTCGCGTCAGAGCTTCAATGCACCTTTCAACACAAGCGTCATTCACTGCTTTGACCTCCACATGAAAAGCGGTGGAGATAGCGTCACAGAGAGAGCGATTTGTGTGAGTGGAAAGGGAAGAGAATGGAGTTGTGAATTTTTAGGTATCCAAACTGATGCTTAAAGGGTTAGTTCGCCCAAAAATGAAAATTATGTCATTAATAACTCACCCTTATGCTGTTCCAAACATGTAAGGCCTCCTTTTATCTTCAGAACACAGTTTAAGATATTTTAGATTTAGTCCGAGAGCTCTCAGTCCCTCCATTGAAGCTGTGTGTACGGTATACTGTCCATGTCCAGAAAGGTAAGAAAAACATCATCAAAGTAATCCATGTGACATCAGAGGGTCCGTTGGAATTTTTTGAAGCATCGAAAATACATTTTGGTCCAAAAATAGCAAAAACGACGACTTTATTCAGCATTGTCTTCTCTTCCGTGTCTGTGTGTGAGAGAGTTCAAATCAAAGCAGCTGGATTTCTGGTTCGCGAACGAATCATTCAGTTCACCAAATCGAACTGAATCGTTTTAAACGGTTCGCATCTCTAATACGCATTAATCCACAAATGACTTAAGCTGTTAACTTGTTTAATGTGGCTGACACTCCCTCTGAGTTCAAACAAACCAATATCCCGGAGTAATTCATTTACTCAAACAGTACACTGACTGAAATACTGTGATGAATACCGAGCCGAGCCAGATAACGAACAATAGACTGACTCGTTCTATAGTAAATCTTTATCATGATATATAGTTTGTCAAGATTAATTTTGTCCCGTTTCATTTAATCTATTCATAAACATTGCAAAGCAAACAAAGCAAATAAAGAGCTTTCAGTACTCCGGCATCCAGGTGCAGGTTAACAGGTTTTAAGCTCACCAAAATCTACCGTGAGACATTATTAGTGCACAAGATATTGGTTTCAGTAAAAAAAAAAAAAAAAAAAAAAAAAAAATATATATATATATATATATATATATATATATATATATATATATATATATATATATATATATATATATATATATATATATATATATATTATTATTATTATTATTTATTAAAAACTCTCTCACAGAAAAATATTACATTTTATTTTAAATGACAAAAGAATTTCAATTAAGATATACATCATTAAATTCAAAAAGTCTGTCTGGGCTTAATGGGTATATTTTTGTACCCTTTAAGCACACCCCTGTTCCTATTAAGCTCACATTATGTTTTATTAAAAGTTCTTGTTTATGTTAAGGGCAATTTTACAGTTAATATATATATATTTTTTGAAGGTATAATGTCTATCACACACCAAAAAAAAATAAAAAAATAAAAATAAACCTGCACTAAAATCAAACAACAAGGCACTCTTTTTGGTCAGTTATATATTCATAATAAAGTGTCATTTAAGCACATTTCAAAATCTATAGTAGTCCACGTACAGCTAATCAACACATATTAAAAAATCTAATAAAACAAACCAATATATATATATTTTTTTTTCAATCTGCAGATTTCAGTTGATAGAATCTATTCATTCAACTAAATCAATTAACTTAAAGTGACAAGCATCTGTTAAAATTTATGTTTATGAAGTATTTGCGTAGATTTCAATGTGGAAAAACTTAAAGAGAGCACACATGAGCTTACTTGGAACAGAATTTTTTTTTTTTTTTTTTTTTTTTATAAATTTAATGTAATATTTATTAAAATGACAAATATATAGTCTATAGTTGCTAAATATATAGTCTAGGTCATGTATTTTATGTTCATACATATTTTAATATGAACAACTATTTTTAACAATATCTATGAAATTATACTTTTTCTTATTGGTGTCACACTGAAGCTATATATACATATATATATATATATATATATATATATATATATATATATATATATATATATATATATATATATATATATATATATATATATATATATATATTAGATTAGATTAGATTAGATTAGATTAGATTCAACTTTATTGTCACTGCACATGTAGGTACAAGGCAACGAAATGCAGTTAGCATCTAACCAGAAGTGCAATAAGCAGTAAGTACAGAATAAAGGTCTATAATATGTACAAAAACTATACAGGTAAGTATTATGGACATAATTTACAGATATTAAATACTATAAGCACGATATACAGATAGGTGTACTATGAACATACTATACAGATGGGCTATGTAAAAGTGTATGTACACTATAGGCAGAACTATGAACATAATTTACAGTATTGCAATGGATAGTAAAGTGCATAGAAAAAATATTTCAATGTGCAAATGGATTATACAGTGTTCCTGGATGAACAGGCTGTAGTGCAAGGAATAACAAGTTACTTTTTGCTTGTTGTGAGTAAATAAATAAATCAGAGTGTTGAAGAGGGGGAGGAGTCTATGTGTGGTGTGGGGGGTGTTGAGGGGTGTCAGAGGGAAGAGTTCAGCAAGGAGACAGCTTTAGGGAAAAAGCTGTTCCTGAATCTTGTGGTCCTTGTCCGGAGGCTCCTGAAACCCCTCCCGGAGAGGAGGAGGTTAAACAGTTCGTGGTCAGGGTGAGAGGAGTCCTTGAGAATGCTGCGAGCTCGACGTAGACAGCGTTTCCTCTGGATGTCCTCAAGAGCAGGAAGTGGTGTCCCTGTGATTCGTTGGGCAGTTTTCACCACCCTCTGCAGTGCCTTGCGGTCAGCCACTGAGCAGTTCCCATACCAGACTGTGATGCAACTGGTCAGGATGCTCTCGATCGCACACCGGTAAAAGTTCACCAGGATGGTTGAAGACAGCTGGTTCTTCTTCAGTGTCCTGAGGAAGAAAGGCGCTGGTGAGCCTTTTTGACGAGGCTGGTGGTGTATGTAGTCCAGGACAGGTCCTCCGAGATGGTGGTTCCCAGGAACTTGAAGCTGGAGACACGTTCAACAGCCAGCCCGTTAATGTGGATGGGGTCATGAGTGCTTCCATTCTTCTTCCTGAAGTCCACAATGAGCTCCTTGGTCTTATTGGTGTTAAGGAGCAGGTTATTGTCAGCGCACCATGTGGCCAGGTGCTGTATCTCTTCCCTGTAGGCAGTCTCATCGTTGTCACTGATGAGGCCAATCACCGTGGTGTCATCTGCAAACTTAATGATGGAGTTGGATCCATGCACAGGCTTGCAGTCGTGGGTGTAAAGGGAGTAGAGGAATGGGCTCAGCACACAGCCCTGTGGTACGCCAGTGTTAAGTGTGATGGTGGTGGAGTGGTTGTGGCCTGACCGAACATGCTGAGGCCTGTTGGTCAGAAAGTCCATTATCCAGTTGCAGAGGGAGGTGTTAATGTCCAGGTCTCCAAGTTTTGTGGTCAGCTTGGAGGGAATGACGGTGTTAAATGCTCAACTGAAATCAACAAACAACATCCTAACATACGTGTTGTTATGGTCAAGGTGTGTGAGTGCAGAGTGCATCCTCTGTGCTCCTATTTCTGCGGTAGGCAAATTGGTGTGGGTCCAGTGTGGGTGGGAGGCAGTCTTTGAGGTGTGCTAGGACCAGTCGCTCGAAGCACTTCATAATGATGGGTGTGAGTGCTACGGAGCGATAGTCATTGAGGCACGTTGGGGAGGAGTGTTTCGGTACTGGCACAATGGATGTGGACTTAAAACATGTAGGCACAGTTGCTTGGATGAGGGACAGGTTGAAAATGTCTGTGAAGACCCCTGCAAGCTGCTCTGCACATGCCCTAAGCACACGTCCAGGAATGCCATCAGGGCCAGCAGCCTTGCGTGCGTTGATCCGGCTCAGTGCAGTGTGGACATCTGAGGAGGTGAGTTTAAGGGGTTGGTGGTCTGAAGAGGCTGAGATTTTGGTGGCCGTCTCCTTGCTGTCGCTGTTGAAGCGAGCATAAAAGTCATTTAGCTCGTTAAGGAAGGAGACGTCCGTGACCGTTGGAGTGGAGTTGCTAGACTTGTAGTCACTGATGATCTGGATGCCCTGCCACATGCGTCGGGGGTAAGAGTTGGAAAAGTGTTCCTCTACCTTCAGCTTGTAGCAGTACCTGGCCTTTTTGATGCCCCTTTTCAGGTTAGCCCTGGATTTACTGTAGGCCTGAGCGTCGTCTGACCTGAAGGCAGTGTTGCGGGCTTTCAGCAGAAGTCGCACCTCCTTGTTCATCCATGGCTTCTGATTAGGGTATGTTGTTATCTGTTTTTCTGTTGTTACACTGTCAATGGTGGAGTTGATGTGATCCAGTACAGAGGAGGTGTAGATATCAATGTCTGTGTGAGAGCCACAGGCGGCCTGTGAAGCAAACATACTCCAGTCAGTGTGTTGAAACCTGTCTTGAAGTAAAGAGTCTGCTCCAGTTGGCCACACTTTGATGGTCCTCACTGATGGCTTCACACGGTTGATGAGGGGTGAATACTTAGGGGTGAGAAACAAAGAAAGGTGATCAGACTGTCCGAGGTGGGGGAGGGGGCTCGCAATGTAAGCTCCATTAATGTTTGTATAAACATGATCCAAAGTTTTGTCTCCTCTGGTGTGGCAGGAAACATGCTGGTGAAATTTGGGGAGTACTGTTTTTAATTTGCAGTGATTAAAATCACCCGCGACAATAAAAGCAGCCTCAGGGTGAGCGGTCTGATGTTTACTAATGGCTGCATGAAGTTCGTTCAAAGCAAGCTTGGCATTAGCATCCGGTGGAATATAGACTGCGGTTATTATGGTGGAAGTGAACTCCCGTGGCAGATAAAAAGGTCTACATTTAACCATGAGAAACTCTAGGTTAGCTGAGCAGTGTCTCCCAACAATGACAGTGTTCGTATACCAAGCTTTGTTGACATAAATGCACAATCCACCACCTCTTGTCTTGCCGGAGTCATCTGCCGTTCTATCTGCCCGGAGCGTGTAGCGTCCAGTGTGGTGTATTTTGCCGGTTCTCCCAAGGATCAAACTTAGTCAGGGATTTTTCTCTCAGAAGAAAAGACTTTATTTTAAGCAAAACAAAGTCGAGAGCTTGTTGCAAGAAGTTCTGCCGAAATGCTAGGTTGCATGTCATTATATACCCTTTACAGGGCGTTTCCAAATAGTCAAACTTTTCCTTAGGCTTGCAATTTTGATCCCTCCCTAGGGAGACGCTATGGTAAAGAGAAGAGACCCATTGCATGTTTTTCCAGATGTTTCCTGAGACTTGCTATGGTAAAGAAAAGTGGTGGTCAGGATGTTTTTTGCAGACATAGGCACATTCCTTTCACACAAAGGCTATATGATTCTAATGGAATAAAACACGTATGTATAAGTATGACTAGATTCATCTTGATCATACTTGATTGAGCAAAATCCCACCAATAAAAATCTTCCACATATTCTCCCCTTTGAGACTTAATAAGTCTCACATTTGATTATTCTTATCCAGAGTGCTACTCCATAATCCAGTCATATTATTTACACTATCTAGTGACTAAATAAGTCACATTGTATTATCTCCAGTGACTAGATTATGAAATTCCACTCTGAGGGATTACTGGACCAAACATCTCTCTCCTAATTTGACATGGAGTGAGTAAAAGATCCAGTCTCCCTAACCCCTCTTAAATAGTAGACATTGTTAAAAACATGAATGTGCAATTGGTTCAGCATTTGCCTGGTTATCACAGTTTTGTATAAAAGGCGTAAAAATACATACACATACAAATCACATCACACATTGAATATCACAAGATTATAAGAGTTGATCTTCAGCTTAGATACCTTATGTATCAATTTCCCATTATCTTGATATCTTTGAATTTAATTTGCTTAACTGTGGCTTTGACTAGTGACCTCAATATAGGAAGTAAAATAGTAAATCTCCTGTCATTAATGCAATTCCTGAAAACTTTCCCTATTTAGTTGTAAACTATGCTCCACATGCTCCTAACTGTAAATCAAACCAGTCTTACATTTTATTATATTTTCCAACATTTTCTTTATCTATCATTCTTAGCCTTTTCAATTTGATCATTACTTCATTAAATGTTCCCTTCTATAAATACAGCATTTTCCCCAAACATAACACATACTTTTCCTTCTTCAATTCACAAATCTTGAGCTTTTCTATTTTGCTCCTTTCATTCTATTTGTTGCATCAAATTGCTCAATTTTCCCTTCAAATCTTCCTACATCCATATTTCCCTTCTCATAACCTTCAAATTCTTCATCTACCATTACTTAAAATTCTCTTTCCACCTTTTCTTTTCTATTTGTTGGCTCATATCTGCATCCAAGTATTTTGATCTCATTAGCAGTCCCATCATTCTCTCATTCCATCTTCACCAGGGAGACTCTTTGCGAGTCGTTGCAATGGTCTTTCCCTCGTTGGCAAGGGTGGGTCGTTACTAGCACGCCCTTCATCCCTCACTTCATGCTGTGTGGAGTTGTTGAATCTGGTTGGAGTATTTTAAGGTTAGAGATGTGAACTCAGGTGTCACTCTGTAACCGTTTTTCTGATTTATGCAAGGCTCTCGAGATCATTTCTGCACCCTCACTGGTTCTCTTTGATGGGGCGAAGCATTCCTTGGCCTTACTGGAACTGCTGTCACCTGTAAATGAAAACTTAAGAATTTTTTGTTAGTGTTATCAAGCATGCTAATTTGTTCATCTTGCCAGTCGTCCTTCTTGGTGTGACCTGTGGAAATGTAATGTGGGTTGAGGGCTGTCTTGGCCCCTTTTAGAGTTTTCACAATTCCTGTGCTGTCTTTACTATTTTTTTTTTCCTTTCAATTTTATTCTCAACAATTTGCTTATTTAGTTATCTCTTTGTTTTGTAAACTGAGTTCCACTATATCACTGGATATTTTATCTAGGTCTATCTTGCTCAGTAGCATAGGCCTTTTGACCTGGAAAACACTCAACCCACTGTATTTTAACAGTCAGAAAGACAATATTTCATCCTTTTGACACAATCAGCTCCATCATGATATGCTGAAAAGAATGTTAAATGTGGGGTGGACAGAGCAAGCTTGCTTTGCTCTGCCTTCCCATGTTATACGCTGCGCATGTGTGGCACTGTTTTTCTTTCTGCCACAACAAGGACCTAGGTACTGACCAGGAAACTTAACCAAATTCATCCATGGTCATTATTTGTCTGGGCATAAATTTGCCCTGTGGGCCCACATTCATATTTGTATACAGCTGTTTGGGCAAATTGATTGAATTGCCTCAGTGTCTCGTCAGACTCTCTCTTTCGTGCCATACAACACCATCATTCATACTTTTTCACACACTTTCACTCCCCCTTTTTTTTTTTTTTGCCAAAAACTTTTCTTTTCTTTCTTTCCTTCCTTTTTCCAAAATCTCCTAGATTAATTTGTTTAGAGTATTAGGCCTAGGCATTGGGCATTTGAGAGAGCCAATTATCATTTCTCAAATGTCATGTGTTTGTCTAATTTAAAGTTTAGTCAAATACTTTTTTGTTATTGCTCATGAGCGACTCTGAGAAGAGGATTGGAGATCTCTGCATATCTTGGATCCATGACCATCAACATTTCCATTTTGTTATCCCCAGTGATGACAGTATATGTGATTAACATGGTTTTGGATCTCTGGAATAATTTTTTATTCAATATTATTTTATTCAGTTTTACCTTAGAAAATTACCTTTAAACAAAATGGAGTGACCAATATTTCTATTTTTTCAACCATATATATTTTTCCTATTGTTCATCAGGATACCCTTTTTTATTTTATTTATTTATTCTCTTCTTTCCCAAAGAGCTCATCATTGTTGTCAAGTATTTAGTTGTGCATTTTCCCCTAGTTGTTTAATGAAACTGTCTTACTATGCCAAATCCAGCTCCATGTTTATCTGATTGGTGAGTCAAGTACTCACTTCTGTCTGTCACAATATTATTTTTTCTTTAAGACATGAGGCTGGACTGGTACCTATTGAAAAGCAGATTGAGAAAGTTAGTTAAAACACAGAATTTAAGGAAGTGCTGTGAGACCAGTGAATAATCAAGATTAAAACATAGTAAATAAAATAATCAAATAAAATAATTAACATTTGAAGCAGTCTCTATGTGTTCATTGAATATGCAGGACCTGTGCACTGAAGGGATGGAAGTCCTTCTGGTGACATCATCAGCCTGGGCTGTTGTACTGGGTCGTCAGTCTGTGATGGCACTCAAAGACCTAATGTTGTGGTGTACGGTCTCCGTTGTTTCTCTGATTCTTCTCAGTCTGGCTTCTGGTTGCTTTCTGCCAGAGTTTTGCATTTCATAATGTTCTTTTCACCCTCAGGAAAAGTCTCAAGTGAAAGATTCACCTTTTCCTGCTTTAATTTCAGTCTTCTCCTTGCTGAAGTGTGTTCTTCTCTTTCAAGAGGGGAGGGGAACATCCATCAGCCCCTCCCTCTTCTTCTCTCTGCAGCTGTGTTTGCTGCTTTGCCATTCCTCGACAGACTCCATTTCATTGCTTTCCTTTGTCAAGGCACTGTTCCAGAAATCATCTGAAAGTTTAACACTCAGAGACTGCATTAATCAAATGTACCTATATAACTTCTGACCAAATTGTTTCTGAGCAATCAGCTCTTTTCTAATTTTCTCTTTTCAACCTCTTCTTTCAGTGGTCCCTTAATAAAAACTAAATCATCTGGTTGAAAACAGCAGTTCTCTTATTCTTTGTTAGTTAAGCAAGTTCTTCATTGCAGGAAAATAGCAAGCATTTTTTCTTCTTTGCAAAATGCAGAAATCAGCTACCTTTATTATCTAAATATACTGCAATAAAATAAAATAAACCTTTTTTTATAACAGCATGACATGCATATGGTAAAATAAATACTTCAATCATAATTTTTCTTCTATATTTGCATACATGATTCAGAATAATCTGGTATTTGTGAATTAATGTTTCCTAACCAACATATTATAATTCCTTTTACTGTAAATAAAATAATTAAATTTAATTCTTTAAGCAACTAGTTCCCTTCCTATTGTAAAATGCCTATAGCTTTTGAATCAAAATGTCTATTAACTTGGTCACCCAATCTTGCTTTCATTCCACATTGCACAAGTTATTTCTTTTATTTTTTACATTTACACAAGCCCAATCTCTGAAACTCTGTAATGGATTAACTTTCATACTGTCCCAGGGATAACAAGATACAAATTTTAGATGTCTTCACATATTAGATATAAAGTTTTAAGCACGTGCATCCTTTAAATTCATCTATTAATAAAAGTTATTCAATAATAAATGCATATCTTATTTTAATTAAAATATTATTATTTCTATATTCCACCATATCTGCCATTTCTATATTAGTCCATTTCTTGGAACATTTGTATTTATTTTTCTCTAAAACAACCTTCATACAGTTGACTTTATTGTTTTAGGGCTCCTGCATTCCTTTCTCAACACCAGTCTCTGTAACCTGATCACTCCCAAGTGATGGTCCAGGAGGGGAGAGCACCTCTTGCTCCCCCCATGTAATACAACTTTACTGTGGAAACGTCCTCCTTTGTTCTCACTCCCACTACACTGGGCTCAGAAAATTTTCTCCCCTTTCACACAGACATCCTAAATGCAAAAATCTATTATAGATCTTGGTTCAAACTTTATTGATGCTATTTTCCTAAACCCATTCACACTTGCTACACTCTTTATTGAGCCAGAGTGCTTATTCTTGCATACTTTTTCCCTTTATCTAAGGGATAATCACACATTAGTTGTCCTTTTATTATCAAGGCTCATAATACATTCATCCCCCTCAAGTGGATACTAGCTGCGTCCAACTCCACCCAGCCACCCTGAAGTGACGGTCCAAGAATGGTGCGCAACTTTTACCCACCCAACACGGAATTTCTTTGTTCACACATTCATTCAGTCCGGACACAGATACATTCACACAACAAAACACAGCTCTTCCTAGAGCTCGCTCTACCTAGAGCGTCCTTAAGGGCCCATCTATTCAGTCCTTCGAGAATTTCACTTATACATTCTCAAAGCGGTATCCATGGGACTTTTCCTCGCGATTCCTTAACTAATCTGCTTATCCGTTTATCACTGTCCTACCTGGCACAGCTATCCAATAAACACAGACCACAGCATGCCATGTCTTTTTGCCTACACCATATTTGTCTTAAATCGAGATTGCCTTCCAAGGCCTTCCTATTAATAACCCAAATATGTGCATGCAATTATTTCTTCTGGAGTAAAACCCCTTTTTCAATTTAGATATCATATTATTTTTTCTAAATTTGGAAGAGCAGATTTTAAGTGTCCTTACCACTCAGAGCTGACCAGTCAACAACACACACTAATTATATAAGCAAAAATGCTTACCTTATTCTATGGTGGCCACCACTGTGTGTGTGTTGCTCATCAGTCAGCTCAAAAGCAGTCGTCCACTCTGCTCCTTTCCAGTCCCATCTGGGGTGCCAAATCTGTGGTGTATTTTGCCGGTTCTCCCAAGGATCAAACTTAGTCAGGGATTTTTCTCTCAGAAGAAAAGACTTTATTTTAAGCAAAACAAAGTCGAGAGCTTGTTGCAAGAAGTTCTGCCGAAATGCTAGGTTGCATGTCATTATATACCCTTTACAGGGCGTTTCCAAATAGTCAAACTTTTCCTTAGGCTTGCAATTTTGATCCCTCCCTAGGGAGACGCTATGGTAAAGAGAAGAGACCCATTGCATGTTTTTCCAGATGTTTCCTGAGACTTGCTATGGTAAAGAAAAGTGGTGGTCAGGATGTTTTTTGCAGACATAGGCACATTCCTTTCACACAAAGGCTATATGATTCTAATGGAATAAAACACGTATGTATAAGTATGACTAGATTCATCTTGATCATACTTGATTGAGCAAAATCCCACCAATAAAAATCTTCCACACCAGCTAGCTCAATAGCATTGTTGGGTACGTCGCTGTGTAGCCATGTTTCTGTGAAAACCATGACATTGCAGTCCAGAAGTCTCTTACTGTGGGTGATGCGGAGTCGTAACTCATCCATTTTGTTCACCAGTGACCGCACATTAGCGAGGAAAATGCTGGGTAAAGAGAGCCGGAGCGGTGTTAGCTTTAGCTTAGCTCTTAGACCTCCGCGCTTCCCCCGCCTTTGTTTACGATCTCGATGCCGCCTGCGAGCACTTCCGCCCGGCCGGGTAGAGTGCGAAGCCTCGGGTGTTCTAGCGATCTCAGGGATGAGTCGAAGATTGGTGATAAAACTGCTGGTAAAGTCCTCACCGATATCCAAAAGCTCCTGTCGGGTGTATGATGTTAAAGCAAAGCTGTTCAGTACGAACAGACCCGAGATGAGCAGGAATAAAACTGCAAAATTGCAAAAACTGGAGAGACGCTGAGCCTCGCGATGTGTTCGCGCCGCCATCTTGGATATATATATATATATCACAGTACAACAAGTTAACTAACTGTGTTCTGTAGCATCTGTGCTATGTTGCTAAATCTTTTGGCTCTAATGTCATTATTTTCCACATAAACGTTATTGGTTATAATATGTAAAAGTCTGAACATGCATCTCTTAATTTTACAGTAAGTAGTGAAACTTACCCAACATAAAGGCTTAAATATCTGAAAAAATAACAGTTAAGTGGCTCCTCTTTTGGTGAAAGTTTTTACACAGCTTTCAAAATGGCCGCCAGACAGTCTAAATGAATTTGAAAGTAAGGCACGATCATTGATTTGTCTAATTAAGACTTCTCTGCCTTCAAATTCAATAAGCATCACCATATGTTCAAGCTACAGCAATGACTCTCTCTTCTCTCTTTCTGGCTCACAGACACTCATACACTCTGATTAAAAGCAAAACATGCAGAGATACAAAGCATGTGCGACTATGAGAAGATCATTAATAAGAGATTATGAAAGCATATTTTATTATTTCTAAATATAAGTGTTATAAGTGTGTCTAGTCAACTTCATCAGCATCTTTTAAATGTTTGCGTTTTTACGTTTCAATAGTTTTGACATTTTTTAGCTTGTTTGTGGCTATTCTTTGGTCATAAAGTAACTACCTAGCATCCTTCCATAGAATCTAGTAATGCCTTAACAACTATTTTGCTGAGTGGAGTTAAGAAAAGACTATCATGTAGTCGCTGTTATTATTTTTATGTCCCATGAGTTTCTTTCTTTCTTTCTTTCTTTCTTTCTTTCTTTCTTTCTTTCTTTCTTTCTTTCTTTCTTTCTTTCTTTCTTTCTTTCTTTCTTTCTTTCTTTCCCATTTTATTTTGCCTAATTTTCAAAGGCATTTTGTCCTGTATTAACTTTGTATTAACTTTGTATTAACATTAACACAAGAAATAATGCCTTAGAAAATGCATCCTGAAATCTGAATTGTATAATAAATACTTATAAATAATCAGTGAAATTATACATACACATTCACATGTAGACATTTATATTAAATATAAATTAACAAAATGTACATTTTGACAACTACCCAACACCAAACCTTCCCAGAGGTAACTTTTTTAATGACACAAATTAAATGTTTTCCTCCCATTTTTCTTCTACACTGCTTTAGGAGTCTAATGGTATTTTTGGGGCCTGGAGAAGTTTTTTCATGCCCTGACATTTGTGCTTTTTTCAGTTTCTTATACACATCTAAATGGCTACAGTCTAATATCACTGTAATCAGCACAAACCGGGCTATAATAATATGTGAGCAGCAAGTATGTACATGATTGTGTTTTTGAGAAACATTGGTTCCTAGGACTTTTGAGAACTGGAGCTTGTAGCCTAGAATTTTTCTTTCTAAATTATGTGAAAATCATCTTGTTTACTCACTAACAGAAAACAATATATTGAGCTGTGTAAATTGTGTAAGTGACAAAATTAATCTGATGCTTTTTCACACATTTCTTACATGAAGGTACTTCAACTTGAATGAATTAAGTTTAATGATATTGTTGCTCCTGTACAGAATTGACACACACTGAACAAAAAAATATTTTATTAAATAATACAAAAGTGTGTTAGAGCCAATTAAAACTTCCTCTTGTTTGTGGTTCTTGCATACAGAAAATGCATCGTCTGTTGACAGAATGAGAAATCTACACAAAATGTGTTTTATTTCAGAATGTAACCAACTGTATTTGGTGTGCCCAAACACACACACACTCTTCCTCAAAGTTAATGGCTGATCTCAGTATGTGGTCCAACATCAAACCTACAAATCACTCCAAACCTCTGAATGTGGTCCAAAACCCTTTCCGCAGCCTTTGCTAAACCCAGGGGCATTCTAAAGATGTCACAGACCAAAATCAGCACAAGTGCTCGTCTATGTTTGTGCCAAAGCACCACCGCAGTAATTACGTTTCTGGATTGTTTATAAATACGTCACCTCCATCCCATATTTCTTCATTATTCGCCCAGGCCCTGTGCCCAATTAAAAAAGGGATTTTCTTTGTAATAGTTTAATTCAATTTTAATAATCAAACAATTAAACTATAAATTACATAAAACTAATTAAACAACTACATTTATAAAACTATAACAATATAATATTGATATATATATATATATATATATATATATATATATATAGATATAGATATAGATATAGATACAGTGTCCTACAAAACTTTTTTTGCTTTATGTTTTGTTTTAATTTGTATGGAATCTATGCTTTGTGATATCTGTGTTAATTAAATGAATGCATAAATCTGTAACCAATTCAATTAATAGTTCCCTTTCAGTCGGTCAACATCGCGCCGGTGATGACCGATGAATTGGAGATCTCTCCAGAGATACCAATCCACTTCGAGTGTAAATTAAAAGAGCCAATGCACAATGGCATGTGATTATTGCAACCAGCTGCCGCTGATCAATGCATGAATATAAGAGGCAGCAGGTGCACCGCATTAATTCATCTTTTCACTTTGGAGCCAAGCCGGGGTGCATCACTACTGCTCTCCTTTTCGAGTTTGCAAGAGCGTGTGTGGGCGTTACTGTGTTGCAGCGGTGGTCACGGTCTCACTGAGAGAAAAAAAAAAACCCATAATCTTTCATGCAGACAGCCAAATTTGGAGTGTGCAGTGGCCAGTTCCCCTGTGTGCAACAGAACCATTAGAGCAATCTCTAAAAGAGCAACGCGGGAAATCAAGTCTTTTTAACGATGTCTTATCACCCGTACATTTCTGGGTGCTGTCGCTTTCTGGCACCTCGGGAAAATCACAATCACTGTATTACATGTCTGGGTGTTGAGCACTCTTAGCAAGCTTTCGTGAATGGTGGATGTCATTTTTGTAGGAACATGACCATCGCGGAGTTGCATGAAAGACTCTGTTACATCAAACGTGGCGGGGTTCCTCTGCCTATGCTGTGATCGAGTGTTGGTCCTGGCAATTGGTGCGGCGCTGTGTCCGGTGGAGTCAGAGGTGATTTGAGGATCAGCATGACGGCTTTCCCATAGGGAGGTCGTCACTCCTCAAGCACTCTGCAGCCAGCTAGAGGGGCATGATGGCCTCTCTACAAGTTGGAGGAGGCTTTTCCTTCAGTCAAGCCCCTCGAGACCGGATGTCGATCACTGAATGTGAGGGAGTGTTCTCTCTCTCTCTCTCTCTCTCTCTGCCCCCTTTGGGTGTGGCAGTGTTGTCCAAGCCAGACCCAGAGAGGACGGCTATGCTTTTCGAGAATTTTGTGCTCAAGTGGAATCCTCCACTGCATCCCAATCCTTCGAGGCTTGTTTCTTGGTGGGGGTCGCACAGGTTCTCAGTGCTCCCCTCCAGTGCCATTCTGGACTAGAGAGACTTTAAAGGTTTTACACCCAGACTCCGCCCTCTGCCGTCACAGGCCAGGCTGTCCCAGGCCTCGGGCCGAGTCCCTGTGTTCCACCATGCGGCTCCACTGTGGTTACATTAGTGGCTAAGTTTATTCCTAAGACACAGTCTTTTGGAGCCTAGTTGGTGCTGCCCAGTCTGTCTCGGTGGCTCCTGCGGGCCATCAGCAAGGTGGTCGAGTCATCCAGCATTTCGGCAGCCAGATGTGGCGGAGAAACTGGTGTCAGGCCTTTCAGCCAATGAATTCCTGAAATCTGGTGTGAGGCTAATGCCCATATGAGTGACCTGGTTGGGATCCATATTTGTATTTCCATGGTACAGTTACAAAGGCCATGTTTCCCCTGGAATACCATGTCCTGCTGTCTCTAAATGATGCAGCCATGAGCAACCTCAGAAACTTCCATGTTCATGCATTAGGACACTTTGGGGTCACTTCACATGAATAAATGTCACTTAACCCCCTCTGGAAGGAGGTGACTCCACTATGTGTCCTCTTCCAAATAGAAGGGCACACTTTCCCAGTGTTCCAAGTCCTACTGTTGGGTTGCAAGGAACAGCTGTAGTCGGCCTTCTCTGTGTAGAGCCCGGTCCTATCGTCTGCCTTATAGGAAGGATCAGAAGGCCTACACAGGACAATCAAGGGGGCGGGGTGTGTTGGTATGGATGCCAATTCATTAGTCATCACCGACTTGATGTTAAGAGTGACCGACTGAAAGGGAACGTCTTGGTTACGTATGTAACCTTTGTTCCCTGAAGGAGGGAACGGAGACCTCACATCCCGTCGCCATAGATGCTGTACAACCACTGAGCTGCCGGCTTGGCTCCTCAGCAAAAACATGAATCAATGCAGTGCACCTGCTGCCTCTTATACTCAGGCAGTGATCAGTGGCAGCTGGATGCAGTAATTGTGCATTGGCTCATTTAATTTACTATCAAAGTGGATTGGTCTCTCTGGCAAATGAGGGTTACATACATAACCAAGACGTCTTTAATGTAATCAAGTGAAATTTGAACAATTCCAGTTTTAAATAGCCACACAGATGGGAAATCAAAAATTACCTGTATTATAGTGTATGATGTAGCTGTCCATCTGTGTAAACAACGTGCAAATAATTAAACCAAAAAGTACACGATTTATAAAGGTATTGGCTTCTAAAGTAAGGAGTCGACTCTGAATCGCTGAAACGAGTCGTTATAGATTTCAAATCTTTTCCCCATCTCTATGTACGTCACTAGGAGCACTTTGCATAATAATCTCCTCCTACCGTGTTGGGAGAAACTGAACTCTGACCTGCCCCACCCCCCACACAGACGCTCTGGTTGGTGTGAGAGCATCATGAAGAGACATGAGAGAGACACGAAGAGACATGAGAGAGATATCTATAGAAAGCTTGACATGTCTACTTTAAAACTAAACAAGTGCTGCTAACAGATATTCTGTGATAAAGTAATCCATATGAAAACAATGTGATGTCTGTTTTTCACGTCTCCCTTCATTATATCTAATGTGACCACGCCCCCGCGCTGAAAGCGCTATTCAGATTCAAACTGAAGTGCGCGGCTTGAATACACCCACACAGAAGAAAAAGCAGCGAGACTGTTCAAGTTTTTTATTTTACTGTTTGCTTCGCGATGAGAGGAATAAAACATAATTCACCCCAAACAGATGCTAACGCATAGTTTACCGTGGAGGTGTGTGCGGAACAACCAATTAAACCTGACTATGTTAGTTGACCAATCAGAACACAGTATGCTACCGAAAGGTGGGGTTTAAGGAAACTGAATCTTTTGAACAGCTTCGCGCGAACCGTTCGGGGATCTCTGAGAATTGAGGTAATTTTAAAATTATATTTTAACAAAATGACAATGTTTTTTAACCTTGGATGGATTTAAACCTAATGTACATGACTTATAAACAGTGATAGGAAGCTTAGAATTTTCATTTTACTGGCTCCTCAATGAAAACACACATCATGGAAATCATAGGTGTGACTATATTGATGATATAGCATGACATCATTACCAATTATAAAATAATAATAATAATAATAATAATAATAATAATAATAATAAAACAATTCTATCAAATTTCTTAATGCCAAGGAACACCATTAAGATGAATAATTTTCATTAGGACCATAAATGGGTCAGTGACCAATAAGGATAACTGATATTACAAGGAGAATCATCCAAAAAATAAAATAAAATAAAATAAAATAAAATAAAATAAAATAAAATAAAATAAAATTGAAAAATTATAAAACAATCTGTAATTTTTTTTTATTATTATCTTTTTTATATTAACAATGTATGAAATGTTCATCTCTTTTTAACCAAGAATTATGTAAGTGAGCTGAAGGAAATGCAGTTAGAGATGGCATGTCAAATTTCATTAAATTTCAGGAACTTGTTTTTGCCAAGGTAGTAATTATGTAAAAAAACGCCGGGCACATTCTGATAGAATGAGTTATGCTGAGTTTAGACCTTGGGTTGTGTTACCCTTCTCATAAATAAACAACATGTCCAACTTTTCATATGCAAACGCATCAATTATGTTTTTCACGACAGAGTGGAAAACACATGTCTGCATTCAAGAAATACATTCCTGTTCAGTTACTTTCCGGATAAAGTATGAAGCAGAGCAGCATAGGTACTGTTTAAGAGTAATAATATGTCATTATGCTGAGTGGAGTTAAGAAAAGACTATCATGTAGCCGCTGTTATGAAACTGCTGCATTTTTATGTCCCATGAATTATTATTTTTTTTCTCTCTCTCTTTCTTTCTTTCTTTCTTTCTTTCTTTCTTTCTTTCTTTCTTTCTTTCTTTCTTTCTTTCTTTCTTTTCTTTTCTCTACTTTTCAAAGGCATTCTGTCTTGTATTAGCTTATCTAAGGAATTTGAAATATATTATACATTTTATTTAATTTTATAATAGGTTTGAAATGTCATTTATATCACGGGCAATTTATTTGAAAATAGATATGAAATAAATAATATTTAAAAAGTATATACTTTACAAAGCATTTGTATTAAGTGTCAGAAATGATAAGTAGACAATTTACTCATGAGTATGAAAAGTGTAATTTAGCAAGTTTATCCACAGTGTCCATAGTTGAAGAAGGAACACTGTAATATTTATGAAGAAACTCACTGATAAATTTCAACATGATTTATTTCAAAGATCTTATGGTCCTTGAACCCCCTTCAACAAACATGAGAGTAACATGATACACTGAAATGCTGTGTTGATTATGGTGCTAAATCACAGCAGGAAGAGCAAAAGGATGACAGGAAGCATGTTATGACAGCATGAGCCATTATCTCCATGTTGTCTTTAACAGCACACGCATGGACAGTTCATACACGACTTGATGTACATTACACACAAACATGCCATGACCTTGCTGAGATCACTGGTTGCATGTGATCCTGATTAGCCGAACTCTACACAACTTCATTCAGGATGTGCAGGTGTTTATCAGTTTTATAAAAAATGTGTTTACAAGGTATAACGGTCCAGTTGTCACAGAGACAGACCACAATAGAGGTATGTGGGTGGGCTCTTTTGAAGCAACCATTTAACAATAACCCAGACCACCCTAGAAACTACCCATTAATGTTCTACTAACCTACGAGTGCCCTGGAAATTATAATATATATATATATATATATTACATCTGTGTGTGTGTAAAAATAAAAACACAATGTACAAAGCACTGCAATGTCTCAGTGCTCCTTTGAAAATGCTCCTCTACTTTATTTTTGCAACAAAACATAACAATACATACAATTCACTGCATTTTCTAGCTGAAACAAATACTAGTGGCAGCAAAACACCAACTTTAACTTTCACACATTTTATGATTTAAAAGACAGATTATTGATTTATAAAGACTTGTGTGTCTGTGTGGTTCCTTGCATCTATATTATGACCCCAACACAGCTTCGCCACAGTGCATGATTTATAAACTAATGGATTTTCAGCTGCATATGTTTGGCTTTTTTAGACTTGCTTGGTATAGTACACCTGATACAGCATTGCACTTGCAACAAAAAAGCGTTCAGGTACAAGTGGCAATTAAATACCTTAAAGGCTTGTATAAGCAAATATGAGCATTTTTTCTCTCACATATATTAAATATTCCTTTATATATATATATATATATATATATATATATATATATATATATTTTTTTTTTTTTTTTTTTTTTTTTTTTTATTTTACATGATATAATCAATATTACTCTTGGATGGTCTGACATTGACCAGAATATTTACGGATGTCCAGAAATTCTGACTAAAAAGTTCAGAGTTTTGGTCTAACAGATGTTGTTTCCAGACCCATTTAAATGGGTCACCAATTTTATGAATGTTGGTCCATTATTGTAATGTCATTAAGTCAGATCAGTAAATTAGGTCTATAATAAGTCTATTTGTTTGATTTCTGCCAGCATTGTTCAATGGACCGCAGAACTTTTTAGGCAATAACTTAAAGCCACACTACAATTGGAGCATGAGCCATTTCTTCAGACTTATTGGCGTCTTTTTTTATTTTTATAAATCATCATACTGTATAACAAATAATAAAGGTTAAAAATGAAAAAAAATGTGAAACCTCATTGCATGAGCTTGCATTTTCCAGTCTCCCATATTCCCATGCATATGAAAGTTAATAGAGCGAAAATGTCATCATTCAGCATCAATGGCACAGCAGGAACATGCATAGTCCGAAGCACTTTACCAGTGCCTATTCTGAGTTGTGACATAATATCCCATGTATGATCTGCTTTGGTTTCGTTCTCTGTTTCTTTTCTCCTCCTTGTTTGTTTCCATGGTTTTTGATTAATTAGCTCCACAACTTTTTCAGCTCTCCCAATTAAGTTTCTGTAACTTAAGTCTGTGTTCCCCTATGTTCCTTTGTCCGATGTTTATTCTTTTGAATTTGTGTTTGGTTGTGCTTATTCTCTCCTGTGAATTGTTAAAACAACTCTTTTGATTATACTCCGTCATCGTGCACTTTGTTTTGCACACCAGACCATGACAGAATAGCGGACCTAAGTGAGTAAGAGTACCAGCCTTTTTCTTTCTTTTTTGTTTAGTTCTTCCTTTCTCCCAGAATGGACCTTCCCACATTCTAGCTGCATTGCCTGGAGCAGCAGGATCATCCTCTGGAAGACACTATACTGTCAACAAGCACCGTCCTTCGGATGACACGTTAAACCGAGATCCTGACTCTCTGTGGTCAGTAATAATCCCAAGATGAAAAGAGTAGAGGTGTGACCTCGGCATCCTGGCTATATTCGCCCATTGGCCTCTGAACATCATGGCCTCCTAACAATCCCCATTTCTGCTGATTGGCTTCAGCACTCTGTCTCCTCTCCACCAGTAAGCTGGTGTGTGGTGGGCGTTCTGGCGCACTATGGCTGCCGTTGCATCATCCAGGTGGATGCTGCACACTAGTGGTGTATGAGGAGATATCCACAGACTATGTAAGCGCTTTGAGGGCCTAGAAAAGCGCTATATAAATGTAATGAATTATTATTACTATTATTATTGTATTTATTATTATTGTATTTCTCTGTCTGCTCAGCCGAGGAGGACATCTCCAGCCCCACTCCCGAACCAGAGACCAGCCAGATGTCATCCCGATGCACAGATCAAATGGCAGAGCCCACCACAGCCGCAGAGCCTGAGCCTTACGTAATTAAATAGCCAGTGCCATTTAAATTGACAGAGCCAATCATCGCCCTGGTGCTAGGACTCGAGAGCACGACTGACCAGGTGTGTGAGCCGGCAACACCGTACGTGGTAGAAATACTAGTGGAGATCAAGAGCTTGGAGGAAAGTCTTGCCCACACTTATATTGAGAAACGTCTCGGTTACGTATGGTAACCCTCGTTCCCTGAAGGAGGGAACGGAGACGCCACGTCACGACGAATATGGGATATCGCTTCGATAGACCAGTCTACTTCGAGTGTAAACTAAACGAGCCAATGCATATTGGCATGCAATTATTGCATCCAGCTGCCACTGATCACTGCGTGAGTATAAGAGGGCAGCAGGTGCAATGCATACCAATGGGAACCAGGCAGCTCTGCGGCGGTACAGCAACCATGGCGACGGGACGTGGCGTCTCCATTCCCTCCTTCAGGGAACGAGGGTTACCATACGTAACCGAGACGTTCCCTTTCAGTCGGTCACTCTCGATGCCACCTCGGTGACCGACAAATGGGATCCCTATCAAAGGGCCATGGGTGCTGCCCCTTCCAGTGCCCTGTGCGAGTCGCCTGCGCCCCTATTAGGTGTAGGCCGGGGCTCAGAACAAGTAGCTCCACTCCCAGTTGTCAAGCACTACCTCACTGGGTGAGATTGGATAACACTGGGAAAACGTACCTGGTCCACTTGGAGCCGGGACACTGCGGAAGCCCCATCCTTCCCGAAGGAGGTCTCGGAGGCAAATACACATATAGCATCCGTTTAGGAGTATAAGGAGAAATTTGAGGTGATTAAAACCCTCTTGGGAAGGCAGAAGTCTGCCAGGGAAACACGGGGTCTAAGGGTATACCGTGGACTATACACATACGAGTACCGCTTAGGTTTTAGCAAGCTGACACTAACCGGGGCCTCTCAGTGCCACAAACTGTTTGAGGTGATAACACAGGAGGATACCGGCTCTACAAGAAGGCTATAGAACCTAGCTAACGTGTTAGGGGTCGCCCAGCCCGCAGCTCTACAAATGTCTGTCAGCGAGGCGCCACGAGCCAGCGCCCAGGAGGATGCAACACTTCTAGTTGAGTGAGCTCACAACCTGAATGGGCAGGGCACATCCTGAGCCTGATAAGCCAGGGTTATGGCATCCACAATCCAGTGGGCCATCCTCTCCTTAGAGACGGCATTCCCCTTCTGCCGGCCTCCATAACAGACAAAGAGCTGGTCTGAGGTCCTGAAGCTTTGCGTCCGGTCCACGTTGCACCTTAATGTTCGGACGGGACAAAGCAAAGCCAGGGCTGGGTCTGCCTCCTCCAGGGGCAGCGCTTGCAGGTTCACCACTTGGCCTTTAAAGGGTGTAGTGGGAACCTTGGGCACGTAGCCAGGCCGGGGCCTCAGGATTACCTGGGAGTCGGCCGGCCCGAAATCTAGGCATGAATCGTCGACCGAAAATGCATGCAGGTCCCCTACCCTCATGATGGAGGCCAGTGCAAGCCGGAGCAGAGTTTTCAATGAAAGAAACTTTAGCTCAACTGAATGCAAAGGCTCGAATGGGCCCTGCTGTAGTGATTTAAGCACCAGAGACAGGTCCCAAGAGGGTACACGGGGGGCCGGGATGGATTTAACCTCCTGGCCCCTCTAAGGAACCTGATGATGAGGTCATGCTTACCCAAAGACTTCCCATTCACAGGGTCATGGTACACAGCAATAGCGGCAACCTGGACTTTGAGGGTGGAGCGAGACAGCCTTCGCTCCAACCCTTGCTGCAGAAAGGATAGCACGACCGCAATCGGGCATCTTCGGGTGTCTTCTCGGTGAGAAGAACACCACTCAACGAACAAGGTTCCACTTCAAGGCATAGGCGTGTCTCGTAGATGGTGCTCTTGCCGAAGTGATGGTGTTCACTACCTCTTGGGGTAGGTCACCTAGAACCTCCGCGTCCCATCCAGGGACCAAACATGGAGTTTCCAAAGGTCTGGACGCGCTAGTGCATCCGTGCCGAGAGTTCCCTCGGTCAGGGAGTAGAAAACCTGGCAGTGAGAGGTCTCTGGAGCTGCAAACAGGCCTACCTGAGCGGCTCTGAACCGCCTCCAAATCAGCTGGACCGTCAGGGGATGTAGTCGCCATTCTCCCGGGAGCATTGCTCGAGACAGCTCATCGGCTGTACGACTGAGCAGGCCTGGAATGTGAACGGCACAAAGTGACCTCAGAACCTTCTGACTCCAAAGGAGGAGGTGGCGGACAAGTTGCGAGATGTGAGATGCGACATGCGACGAGAGCGCAGACCACCTTAGCACTTGATGTACGCAACAGTCGCAGTGTTCTCCAATCGGACCAGCACAGGCTTGCCTCGTAAGAGACCTTTGAGATGGTTCAAGGCAAGGTGCGTTGCTAACAACTCTAGGCAATTGATGTGCCACTGCAGCTGTGGGCCCGTCCAAACCCCTGAGACTGCTTGCCCATTGTACGTGGCCCCCCAGGCAGTGGTGGAGGCATCTGTGTAAACCACAGCATGCCTGGAGATCTGCTCTAGGGGCACCCCTGACCAGAGGAATGCAAGATCTGACCACGGAGTGAGGGTTTGGCGACAGGACGGTGTAACTTGGAACCGGTGAGTGCCGCACTTCCACGCCCATCTTGGGACTCGGCCATAAAGCCAGTGCTGGAGCGGTCTCATATGTAATAGGCCGAGCGGTGTAAGTGCCGCCACGGCTGCCATATGCCCCAGGAACATCTGAAAGAGTTTCAGTGGGACCGCTGTCCTGCTCTTGAATGTATTCAAGCAGGCTAGCACCAACCGCGCACGTTCCTCTGTGAGGCGTGCTGTCTGTTCAACTGAATCCAACTCCATACTGAGAAAAGAGATCCTCTGCAACAGCGAGAGTTTGCTCTTTTCCCAGCTGACCTGAAGGCCCAACAGGCTCAGGTGCCAGAGCAACACATCCCTGTGCTCGCACAACTGATCTTGAGACTAGTATCACCCAATCGTCTAAGTAGTTGAGAATGCGAACACTCTGCTCTATGAGAGGAACGAGAGCTGCCTCCGTGACTTCCGTGAAGACACGGGGAGACCGGGACAGCCGGAAGGCCAGGACCTTGTACTGATATGCTAGTCCTTCGAACACAAACCGCAGAACAGGTCTGTGGCGCGGAAGTATGGACACATGAAAGTACACGTCTTTCAGGTCGATCGCTGCAAACCAATCTTGGGGACAGACGCACCTGAAAATGCGTTTCTGTGTCAACATTTTGAACTGTAGCCGATGGAGGGACCGATTCAAAACTCGCAGATCCAAGATCGGTCATAACCCACCGCCTTTCTTGGGTACAATGAGGTACGGGCTGTAAAGCCCCGTCCTCATATCGGCTGGAGGGACCGGCTCTATCGCGGCCTTCGCCAGTAGGACTGCGATCTCTTTTTGCAAGACAGGGGCATCGGACGCTTTCACTGTAGTGAAGCGGACACCGCAGAGCTTGGGGGGAAGCCGGGCGATCTGAATCGCATAGCCGAGGCTGATGGTTCGCAGAAGCCAGTGAGTCTGGCTGGATAGTGCTGACCAGGCGCCTAAGAACTGTACACGCGGGACCGGCGGAACTACAGCCGTACCCGCAGTGGGGCAGCGAGGTGGAACACAGGGACCCAACTCGGGCGGCTTGTGGGCAGGCCGGAGTGTGGTGCGAGTGTGGGGTGCAGGGCTCACCTGGTTCCACGGGTTTGACGGGGGCCAGGACAGGAGAGGCAGCCTGCCTGCGCCCAGCTCCACGGCACCACTTGGAGGCTGCTGCAGATGCGACGGGGGTGGATGCAGGGGGCTGCCCTCGGCGACGAGCAGGCTGGGGCACTGCAGCCGGCGGGTGGGTGGAGATAGCAGCAGCTGTCCGCCGGGGCAGGATGTGTCGGAACGCCTCAGTCTGCTTCTGGGAAGCCGAGAGGCTGGTCTGGGACACAGGGGCATTGAGAAACCGGACCTTGTTGGTGTCCCTCATGTCTGCCAGACCCAACCACAGATGGCGCTCCTGGACCACTAATGTGGACATCGCAAGACCCAGCAAACTCGCGGTGACCTTCGTCGCTCGAAGCCCAAGGTCAGTGGCGGTTCGGAGCTCTTCCAGAAGCGCTGGATCGTGACCACCCTCGTCCAGGTCTTTCAGTGTCTTGGCCTGGTGCACCTGCAGTAACGCCATAGCGTGTAAGGTGGAAGCAGCTTCCCCGCAAGCCACATAGGCACTGCCGGTCAGACCAGACGAGTGCCTACAGGCCCGGGAAGGGAGCACCGGGTCTCCACGCCAGGAGGCGGCGGACTTAGGACACAATTTGCATAGCTACCGCCCGCTCCACTGACGGGATTCCTGAATACCCCTTCGCTGCACCGCCCTCGAGGGTGGTGAGGGAGGAGGAGACCACTGGCCGGTTTCTGGCAGTAAAAGGTGCCATCCACGACTTGGTGAGCTCGTCATGCACTTCCGGAAAGAAAGGCACTGTAAAAATCCACTATCTGTATTGTTTAAAGCACTATAAAAATAAAGGTGACTTGACTACTATAATAAACTATTAGTGATATTGGTCAATGACATGAAGCTGATATTTTTCCTAATAATTTGTTTCAAAAAATAATAAAATACAGTAAAACTACAATCCATGTTAAAACTACAATCCTTCCAAGTGTCATTTTTAGAATAAATGTCTTGAAAAGGTAAATCTGTTGAACATGAAAAATCTGGTTAAGACAGGTTTTATATATATATATATATATATATATATATATATATATATATATATATATATATATATATATATATATATATGCAGTGGTAGCTCATGAATAAAATGTCAGTCAATTTCACTTTTGAGAGTTAGAAAATGTCTTTGTTCTGTCTTCTTGTTTATTTAAGCATCTTTCCATCCTTTGTGATGCATTAGTTTCCCCAGTATTTCCATTGTTATGAGCTAGTCTCGGACATGCTTGGGTACGGCGAGTTCTTGGTGTCTCTTTGATCTTCCATACACTTAAATATTCTTCTGAAGCGCAAAAACTGGGTAAATGTGAATGAGAAATCTTCTCTCCCATTCTCACTGTCTTTATTCTTTCTTTCTCTTTCCTTTCATCAGTGTCAGTCTGACAGGATGTTCTAGCTTCAATGCGTCAGTCCTTTCCAGAAGACCAAATAAACTATTTAAAGTTATTGTCCCAGATTCAGGCACAGTTAAGGACTTCTATTAGGGCCAAATGTGGGCAAGGTTGTTTGATCACGGCCCATTTGTGGTTACAGAGTCTTTTGTAGGAGTGAGCTCTATTCTGACGTGTGGGAATATAAATTGTGCCGCCATGACTGTGTTGGCCACAATTAGTCAGGGCCTATTACAATCAGTCAATTGGATCAGCGCTTCCAACTCCTCAAAGACTGATGAGCCGACATCATTAACGGCTTAAAAAACTTCAGCTGCTGCCACTGCAGGTTGGTGTGACAGACTGCCAATTCTATTCTTTATTTCCTAAACAAGTGAGTCGCAAACAGATCATAAAGCACGATTCAGTTTGATGGATAGCTTGGAACTTTGGAAAATTGATGGCACAAAATGCTAGTCATTTATGATGTGGATGTAGGAGGTAATTCTGCACCCCTAACGTCATTAACAGAATTTTATTCCACGTAGCCAGACTTCTGACGTGGAGCATGCAGAAGGGTCCAAATATCAGATGATCCTGGCCAAGAACCACCCACTTAGAAAGACACCACCTGTTTAAGGGAGGGTTAGTAAATTAACAGCAAATATTTTTTTTTTTTGGGGGGGGGGGTTAACTGTAACTATAACTTGAATCTGAAATGACTGAAGAAGAAAAAAACTGATTGATGAGCTCAAAGTCACTTTGAGCTCATCAATCAGTTTTTTTTTTCTTTGACAAAGTGCATGGTGCAAGAGAGCACTTATAGAGAAAGCTGTAAAATGTGCAAAGACTTTGTGATCAAAATTATTTCAAAAGTAATTTGTATTTCATAGACATAAAGCAGAATATACAGTTCTGTTTATGGACATCTACATGTTTAACTATGTGAAAACACAGTAAAATCCTATTTATCAACACAATATAGGCACAAAACACTGGAGCAAACCACTCACTGTTTGAAATAAGACATCTGGAGTACTTGGTTCCACACAAAGTGAAAGAATCCAGATGATTTAAGCAGTTTAAAACTGCATTTGGGGATTGGAAATCAGTTCCATATAGCTCAATAAAAATTTTGAAGTAAATATGTTATTTCTCCTCATGCAAATTTGATTCCACCATGATCGAGTTTGAAATAATTCTCGAAGGGACACTTACAATAACCATTTAAGAATTTATAGTAGCTGTTAAAAGAAATATTCAATATAATTACTCGCAGCACAGCAGAAACACTGTCAGAGTGACACGAGCATGCTGTTATAGGTATCCTGATGTTTCTTTCAGCACTGTTTACCACGGTGTGAACCAGGCCTTATGAATATTAAACAGAGATAAGAGGAAGCGTTTTTAAATCATAAAATTACAAATAGCCACTTTGACATTAAGCACAGAAAATTACAGACGTTTGTGTTTTGTGTTTATTTGCAGAGGATTATACTGCACAGCAGGGTGTTTTGCAGTTTTGTCTGGTTTTGACAGAGCGAGGCCGATGCAGTGACAGCTGATAGATATGAATGAACACATAGATACCCCATTGTGCCGTGCTCTCTATAAGACCTTCAGCAAATTGGATTCTTTATAGCCTCAGTAACAGACAGAGAGAGTTGGATCTGAATCTCAGCGTTTTAATATGGTTTCCAAGTCATTTTCATTACTTTACAGCCTGCAAGAATGTATACTGGCTAGCTATACTCCAGAAGAGAATGTTTGCCTCAACATGTGAAATTAATTCTTCAGGGAAGCCAAGAATGTCTGTGGATTTGGTGAATTTTTATGCCACGAATAATTGTCTCTATAATTTGGATATAAAAATAAAGACATAATTGTAAGCCTCGGGTCATGAAATGAAAGGATGGCTCACACTAATTTCTTTATATGGAGCCACTTACAAATTAATATTCAGAGAGCTGAGGGAAAAGAACTGTACATTTTTCGATGTGCATTATGAAAATACCAGCAACCCATCTATTTCTACAGATATTTTCAGCAACCAGGGAAATACTAATTTAAACATGGTTTTGTTGATACTATCTCCTGTAATACATGATGTGTTCTGACATGAGAGGAGTTTGATCAGAGCTGATAATCAGAGTACAAGACAAGACAAATCAAGCACAAACAAATGTGGAAAGAATGTCCAATGTTTTATCTTTTTTCAAAGAGATGAAATCTAGAGTGATATCTCTATGATGCACATCAGCGGGTGTCTGATAAGAGATCAAATAATCCAAGAAAAAATATATCATGTATTAGTGATGCTTGCTAAGGCTCAGAATTTCATTGAGTCCATAGAAAATATTTATGGACTAATATCATAGAGACTTGAGGGTGGGTTCCTCTGCCTTGGGGTAGTAAGTAACAGCTTCCTAATAACCACACAGGACATGCTTGCAGCTGCCTAGTAATACCCTGGTAACCACCCAGAACACCTTATCATCAGTCTGGCAATAACCTGGCAACCAGCCCTAGGATTTGACCTAGCAAATACAAACAACAGCCGAGAATCATGGCGGTTTTGCACAGACAAGCAATTATTACAGTTATTTACACAATTATTTGCTATTATTTTAATAGTTGTATTGGACCTAAAATGAAAATAATTAATTTAGAGCATCTTAATTGAATTTTAATTACACAACATTTATATATATATATATATATATATATATATATATATATATATATATATATATATATATATATGTACAGTATTGTTCAAAATAATAGCAGTACAATGTGACTAACCAGAATAATCAAGGTTTTTAGTATATTTTTTATTGCTACGTGGCAAACAAGTTACCAGTAGGTTCAGTAGATTGTCAGAAAACAAACAAGACCCAGCATTCATGATATGCACGCTCTTAAGGCTGTGCAATTGGGCAATTAGTTGAAAGGGGTGTGTTCAAAAAAATAGCAGTGTCTACCTTTGACTGTACAAACTCAAAACTATTTTGTACAAACATTTTTTTTTTTTCTGGGATTTAGCAATCCTGTGAATCACTAAACTAATATTTAGTTGTATGACCACAGTTTTTTAAAACTGCTTGACATCTGGGTGGCATGGAGTCAACCAACTTGTGGCACCTCTCAGCTGTTATTCCACTCCATGATTCTTTAACAACATTCCACAATTCATTCACATTTCTTGGTTTTGCTTCAGAAACAGCATTTTTGATATCACCCCACAAGTTCTGGAGATTGGGCTGGCCACTCCATAACATTAATTTTGTTGGTTTGGAACCAAGACTTTGCCCGTTTACTAGTGTGTTTTGGGTCATTGTCTTGTTGAAACAACCATTTCAAGGGCATGTCCTCTTCAGCATAGGGCAACATGACCTCTTCAAGTATTTTAACATATGCAAACTGATCCATGATCCCTGGTATGCGATAAATAGGCCCAACACCATAGTAGGAGAAACATGCCCATATCATGATGCTTGCACCTCCATGCTTCACTGTCTTCACTGTGTACTGTGGCTTGAATTCAGAGTTTGGGGGTCGTCTCACAAACTGCCTGTGGCCCTTGGACCCAAAAAGAACAATTTTACTCTCATCAGTCCACAAAATGTTCCTCCATTTCTCTTTAGGCCAGTTGATGTGTTCTTTGGCAAATTGTAACCTCTTCTGCACATGCCTTTTTTTTAACAGAGGGACTTTGCGGGGGATTCTTGAAAATAGATTAGCTTCACACAGACGTCTTCTAAGGCCGGGTTCACACCGCAAGCTGCAGCAGAGCAGAAGCAGCGCGTATTTTTTTCGGTGCCCATGTTAACAGATGAGAGCGTTCACACCGCACGCAGAGGCGGCGCGGCAGAGCGTAGCAGAAGCAGAGCAGAAGCAGCAGTGCCGCGATCGTTTCGGCTCTGGGTCTATTTTTGCAGCGCTGCTGACGCTCAGTTAAAGTGAAAGTACACCTTTGATGGACAAAATAAATATGATTTCACACAAAAAGTGCTCTAACTGCACAAAAAAAGCACATCTAGGGTGTTTTAACAAGAACTAGAGAATGTTACGAAAAGGAAATTAATATAAAAAATCTGTATAGAAGATAAAGTGACCATGGCCAAAATGATCAGGATCATGGCCAATATACACATGTACTTAAACGAAAATTTGCCCAAAATTTGCATTAATGATATCTACTGTGTTCTTAGCAAATTACATAAAAAATGTATGATATTTAAAACCACATATTTTTATATTTTTTATTATAATTTTATTTTTAATATATATATATATATATATATTTTTTTTTTTTTTTTTTTTTACAAAATCTGTTAAAGTACTTACAGTTCTATCCAAAAATAGACTTTTTTTTGCCGAAATACAAAAACAACTTTAAATAATTTATATTGCTAGCTTAGCCTTGGAGATTTATTTATTATTAGTAGTATTCTTTTAATAACTAGGCCTATGTATTGGCAGAAGAACGGATGTCGTGCTAACAATCATAAACAACAGCACGTGGTGTCACAGGCGGTGGTCTTCAGAGTGCACCTGGAAAGACAATAATGGACGACACTCGTCTCATTGTGGAAGTTGAGAAATATCAAGTTCTTTATGATCCACACAATGTACTTTATAAAGACTTGCAGGAGAAGGAAAAAGCATGGGATGAAGTTGCAGCGGCTCTTATTGCAGATGGTAATTAATTTTATAGTGTTTTTGACGCTTTCGCTGGCACACGAGCAAACAACTCAATATTTGATTCAAAATTGATTCAATTGGAACCATTTATTTACAATTTCTAAATTACACATAAGCACACAAATAACAAAAGCAGGTGATACATGCATATATAATAAACAAGTAAATGCTGATTTCAAGATGAGCAGGAAGTCAAGGCTGTGAACCATCTACAATACACATAATTTAAAACCGTTTATTAAATTGGTTTTCATGGTGTTTTTTGGTAAATTTGATTGCAAACAAACCCAGTGACAAGATGGTAATATGCACCATGTTCTCTCCTACGTCGGTTAATGGGATGAACCCAAAGTCTGGGTCTTTTTAGTCTCCTTAATAACAAATATAGCGCGATGGCCTTTCTTCTATCAACAACACGTACTGCACGGAAAACAAAGACAGCAAAACAAAGATCCAACAAAAGTAACAATTAAATTATTAATTAAAAAAGCTTCTTGCCTAGTCTTTTTATTTAAATGTATTTTAAATGGGAAATAAAGCAATGCGAACGTACCCATTATAGAGCACTCTGACCAAAATCTGCTGTTCAGTTGCGCGCTGCCTCCGCTGTCGGTGTGAAAGCAAAATAGGCGCGCGCTGCTTCTGCTCTGCCTACCTGCTGCTAACGCGCTGCTTCTGCTCTGCTGCAACTTGCGGTGTGAACCCGGCCTAACTGTCACAGTACTTACAGGTAACTCCAGACTGTCTTTGATCATCCTGGAGGTGATCATTGGCTGAGCCTTTGCCATTCTGGTTATTCTTCTATCCATTTTGATGGTTGTCTTCCGTTTTCTTCCACGTCTCTCTGGTTTTGCTCTCCATTTTAAGGCATTGGAGATCATTTTAGCTGAACAGCCTATCATTTTTTGCACCTCTTTATAGGTTTTCCCCTCTCTAATCAACTTTTTAATCAAAGTACGCTGTTCTTCTGAACAATGTCTTGAACGACCCATTTTCCTCAGCTTTCAAATGCATGTTCAACAAGTGTTGGCTTCATCCTTAAATAGGGGCCACCTGATTCACACCTGTTTCTTCACAAAATTGATGACCTCAGTGATTGAATGCCACACTGCTATTTTTTTGAACACACCCCTTTCAACTAATTCAACTAATTGCCCAATTGCACAGCCTTAAGAGCGTGCATATCATGAATGCTGGGTCTCATTTGTTTTCTGAGAATCTACTGAACCTACTGGTAACTTGTTTGCCACGTAGCAATAAAAAAATATACGAAAAACCTTGATTATTCTGGTTAGTCACATTGTACTGCTATTATTTTGAACAATACTGTATATATTCTCTTTACATGTGACTCATGTGCAAGTCATCCTAGAAGAAAACTCAGTGGGAGGTCTGTTAAATTTGGTGGTTTGCCAAAGCTGAAACTTTTATCCTTTTTTAAATGATAAAGCTTACCGAAATCCTATAATTTGTTACCACTGAAACTCAGTGACTTTAACCCTCAAGGAGGGTTTCTTTTTTCATGCTGTCATTAAAAAAAGACAGGCTGCTTTTTAGTGCTATAGCTTGATCTGTTTTCCACTCTTCATGCAACAGGCATGTTCACCAAACCACAGAGATCTTCATTCTAACTGTAGCAAAGACTGCCAAGTGAATACTAAGAAACCATTCCCCAAAGTCCACAACTGGTAATTAAATATAAGTTGACACATCAAGTTTCTCGTGACAGAACACTGACTGAATTTCATTCAGATTGACCTGACTTGCATTGTTCATTCAGTGCGAGTTCATTTCAACATTCATAACCAAGCTGATTACAAACATAATTAACTCAAAACGTTTTTCTGACTAAATGTACAATAATTTAGATAGGAACTGTCCTGATTAATTAGAGACAAACATGTAAAATAAATTCTCAGTTGCATGAATTCATTGTTCAAAAATAATTTACACTGGTTCAGATATCAGTTCCCTATCTGTCAGTCATGAGTTATGTTGTGACAACGTAGGGGGTTTACTTGAAAGCTCTAAGTGTTCCAGTAAGCAACGGAAGCCCTCATCTTCAACAACTGACATTGGTTGAGCACCTAAAACAATGAATTCCACAACTTTCTGTGTAAATGCCGATGCTTTCAAGCTTTCCATCGGAAACTTTTCTCGTCGTTGAAATGCATCCTGCAAAGTTAGTTGCTGGGCTCCTTTTGTTTTGTTGAGCTGCAGGAATTCAGCGTGCTCCTTAGCATGGTGTTTCTGGATGTGCTTTATTAAATTGGTATTATTGTACTTTAGAATAATACCACCTCCCCTCAAAACATTTCCTTTCAGACATTGCAAACAGCTGACGAACTAGTTGGCGTGGCAAGCGTGCAATATCTATAGCCTTTTCACCTCATTGATGTACAAACTGTTCGGCCACAACATTAAAACCACAAAGAGATAAAAATGAATATCACTGATGGCACCTTGGTTACACCCATCAAAGAATGGGATATACAGTATTAGGCAGCGAGTGAACAGTCAGTTATTCAATTTCATGTGCTGGAAATAAGAAAAATGAGCAAGCAAAAGGTACGAGTGACTTTGACAACTTGGTCAAAGCATCTACAAAATGGCAAGTCCCGGTAAACAGTGGTCAGTACTTGTAGAATTGGTGCAACTTGTGAACTGGCATCAGGGTCATGGGCATGAAATTCTCATTGATGGAGGTGAGAAGCAAAGGCTAGAATGTCTGGTCCGATCACACAGATGAGCTATTGTAGCTGATATATAAATATATATACATATGTGTGAGTATTTATATATGCATATAAATATACAAAGTACACACATAACATGTAATCACAAACTTTTATTTAGTATACGATCAATCAATGTATATATATATATATATATATATATATATATATATATATATATATATATATATATATATATATATATATATATATATATGAATGCAATGAAATTGAGGGATATTTCGGGATCATTCTGTACTGTATATCTTTCGCAGAAGAGTTTTTAAATTACGCACAAATATTTGGCTGTCAACCTCCTTGAACGAATCACATGGTTTGCACTGAGCTTTCTGAAACAGAACATTGCACAGGTCAGAGCTGTAAGCAATAGCATTCAATTATTACAACTTATACAAAATACATTTCCAGCGGTTATTTTTGCTACTTTGTGTTTCTCACCTCTAGCTCTTTGGGTTTGCAATTGGACAGACGGTTCATCTGTTAAAATAAACAAATAAGTGAGCATTTCTCATTTCTGAGGTGTATGTGTATTTAAAATCATGCATGCATTGACATGCAATCCACTATGCCCAGAAACATCATAAACACACACTTACAATTCTGTGAAGCTCCTTATAGATGATCTTCTGTGACGTCTTTAGTCTGCCATTAGGGACTGACAGGTAAAGCACTTTGGACCGAAAACAGTTCAGAGCAGATTTAACGCAGCAGTCCTGTGTAAAGAAACAAAACAAAGAATTTAAAATGAACCCAACAAACAACAGGCTCTAAAATGTTTTGCTGATGTTAAGAAAACATTGGAATGTTCAGAGAACATCCAGAAACAGTAACAATTCTTTGTTATATCCGAACATTCCATCTCATTCCATTCATCATCTCATTATTTTTGCTTTTTTATGTTCTACGAACATCCTGAAACTATGTTTGAACAAGCATTCGGTTAACGTCTGGAAGAACGCCTAGTCATAACATTTTAAGAACGTTCCCTGATAGCCATGATGATCTAAGTGATGATGTAAGTTTTCTAGTCAGATTGGATTGTTTGCTCTTGTTTTTGTGACATATCAGGACACAACTCTGTATAATGACATTGGTATGACACAGGTTTTACAAGGAAAGGGTGACTTATGAGGACATAACCCATGTCCCCATTTTTCAAAATGCTTATAAATAATACTGAATGAGGTTTTTTTGAGAAAGAAAAAATGCACAAAGTTTCCTGTGAGGGTGAGGTAAGGTTTAGGTGTAGGGTTGGTGTAGGGCCATAGAATATACAGTTTGTACAGTATAAAAACCATTACGGCTATGGGATGTCCCCACTTTTTATAAAAACAAACGTGTGTGTGTGTGTGCATGTGTGTACTGTATGCAGAAATCTATACATCTTGTCTCTAAATTTCCCTTCTGCTCATGCAGTTTTCACAGAAACTGAGGAAACTCTTTCTTTGCATGCAGAAAAACTTGAAACTGCCTTTTTCTGTTACTAATTAGTGTAGGCAAAACTGCTGTGGGCTAACTCACAAGTGGCCCCAAGCTGGTTTCGTGTGGCCAAGCCATGTGTTGATAATGGGATGTCCCCACTTTTTGTGACATACTGTATCAGGACACAACTCTGTATAATGACATTGGTATGACACAGGTAGATGTCCCCACTTTTCACACGAACAAATGTGTGTGTGTGACACGGGGCCCACTGGGGGGTTTCTGTGGGACATTGTGGGCAGAACAAACCCATACTAAACCCACGTGGGCCTCATGTGGGTTAGCCCAAGCGGGTTTGCCATTTTGGGCCCCGCTTGGGGCCACCTGTGGTTTAGTCCATTCAGAGCCCATAGCAGTTTGGTCATTTGGGGCCCTATGGGGATTTTCTGTCGGCACACTGAGTTTTTTATTTTTTTATAATATATGTGTGTTAAGTGTATATTTATTATATATATATATATATATATATATATATATATATATATATATATATATATATATATATATATATATATATATATTAATATACACACATGCATGCATTTAAGAAAAAAAAAATAATGTTTTTATATTAAATATATAAATAAATGTTTGTATTTATATACATAAGAAATGTGAAAATATTACGTAAACTAAAACATTTAGTTTGGATGCGATTAATAGCGATTAATTGTTTGACAGCACTAATAGCCATTAACTATATATATATATATATATATATATATATATATATATACATTTTTTTTTACATAATATATGTATGTGTAGTGTGTATTTTAAATATGTATATATAAATGCACACACATACAGTATATATTTATACATTTTTTACTGTAGGCCTATAATTTACATGTGCATATACGTTTTTATATTTACATTCTTATATTTTATATATAAATATATTTAATTTATAAACATAACATATTTTTATTCAATATATACATGCATGTGTTTGTATTCATTTCCATTTCCATTTAGTTGTTTAGCAGACACTTTTATCCAAAGCGACTCACAAATGAGGACAATGGAAGCAATCAAATCTAACAAAACAGCAATGATATATAAGTGCTATAACAAGTATCAGATAGCTTTAACACAGTACACGTAACAATTTTTTTTTTTTTTTTTTTATTATTATATAATAAAAAGAAAACAGGTAGAATAAAGCAAGCTAGGGTTAGAGGCCTTTTTCCTTTGTTAATTGTATATTGAATAAAAAGAAAATGGATAGAATGCAAGAAGAATAGAACAGTTAGTGTTATTTATTTATTTTGAGAAAACAAGTAAGTAAATTAATAGAGTTTAAGTCTAAATGGGGCACTTTTTTTAAAGAATAGAATTAGAATAGTGAGTGTTGAAGTTAGAGGGTCAAATAAAGATGGAAGAGATGTGTTTTAAGCCGATTCTTGAAGATGGCTAAGGATTCAGCTGCTCGGATTGAGTTGGGGAGGCCATTTCACCAGGAGGGAACTTATAATTTAAAAGTCTGTAAAAGACTTTGTGCTTCTTTGGGATGAACAATCAAGCGATGTTCACGCAAGCTTCTAGAGGGCACATAAGTCTGAAGCAATGAATTTAGGTAAAGGGGTGCAGAGCCAGTGTTGGTTTGGGATGCAAACTAGGGCTGTCACTTTTGTGAAAAAATCATTTTCGATTTTTAAGACATAAGTGTTCATTGAATCGATTGTAAAATTTATTTTCCATGTCTAAAAAAAAAACGTTTACCCTTTCAACGTCAGATAATGGAGGGACGTAAAGAGAGCACTGGAAACGCACAAGTCAGCAATATTTCTTATTTATTGGCATGAAGTTTCATGCAGAATAACAAACAGCAACAGGAGTGCAACATTCTCGAAAAAATTTATGTGCAGAGGGGACGGCTGCCATAACAAAAGAAAAACATCACTGCAGGCTTCAACCCGGCTGCATTTATGATTTAGGCATTTCAAAAATCTCCAAGATTATTTTAAATAATGATTCAATCCATTTCAAACAACTGTTCAAAAAATGAAACTTTAAATGGACTTGAGAAAAAGGCAATGTGTGTTTTTTTTTTATTGAACATAACCGACACTTAGGCTAGGCACCACTAGGCAGCCATTACAAATTTATTGGACAGGAAAAAAAGTTGATCAACATTTTCGGGGTCCAGAGCAGAGCGTTTTTTATTCACTATATGTCCAGCTGTTGAGAAGATGCGCTCCGACCGCACTGATGTCCCAGGGACACTCAGGTACAGCTGCGCAAGGTGGGGGTATTACTGCCAATTTTCCACCACAAAAGCCAGTCGCTGTCAGCTTGCAATGGTCCTTTTCATAACTCAGAATCTCCTGTAACTAGATGCGCAAATGAGGCGAACTCGGTGTGTTTCCACCTCAGGAACCAGGAACTAAATAAAGTTCCGGGTAAAAAAAATGTCCCTCAGAAAGTCCCTGCTGGCGAGGTGGTACTTTTTCGAAGTTCCGGAACTTTCTGGGGCGGGACTTGGGCGCTAAACATGCTGATTGGTTGAATTCACCCAGCATTGTTTGGGTTCAACCACCATTTATTCAGATAATTTTCAAAATATTACTGTTTTTGTGTCATGAAATGTAATTTTAAAAGTATTTCAGGCGAGAATGTAGTTGTTTAAAACTCAAATCTGTGGTTTATTTATAAAGACAGCGCCTATTTAAAAATGTGTTTTGCCGATCTCGTAGACGGTGAGCTCCACGCGACCAGTGGGAGCTCAGTGATCATTTATTTGCCGAGAGAAGCCTCACCTCGGCTAGACCTTCTGATGTGTGCCGCTGGCTCTGATGTCTCTTTAGTGGTTAAACATAAAATATAATTCGTTTTTGGTAAATATAACAGGTTTTCTTTGGTCTGTATTCAATTTATCTATATGTTAAAATGAAAATAAAAAAGGCAATTGTATAATATTTCGTTTCATTGTAATGGCTGTGTATATATATATATATATATATATATATATATATATATATATATATATATATATATATATATATATATATCCCTGAACTAAGTACATTTCTGCAGCTGTTATTACGTTTAAATGAAAACGAAAGGAGGCAGTGGTATTTGATATCCTATTTCATTTTATTGTAAATATACAGAGAGGAAAATTGCAGTAGCCAAAGCGAGCTGACTGAAGTTATCAAGTACGCTGCTGTTTACAGAATTACCGGATTAATGAATGCGGACATCACACTCCCGAATCGAATGCACAAAGTCCGCACTACTGAGGATGCACGTCCAAAATCAGCGTACCTTGTACTGAGAAACGCGCGCAATCTATTTGCCTAATCTTCCCGGTACTTTACACCGCGGTGGAAACGCAGAAAGCAACAGGCCTGGGGGGAAAAAAGTTAAAAAAGTAAAAAATTATTAACATTAAAAAATGTTCCACAAAAAAAATTAAAAACTATAAATGCCCTGGGAGACTTCCCGAGGAGGAAACTCTGACTTTGTTTAGGTTTATATTAGTGGTGGGCCGTTATTGTCGTTAACGTGCTGCGTTAACGTGAGACTCTTATCGGGCGATAAAAAAAATATCGTCGTTAATATATTCTCTAAGTTGGGTTGGGAGCTGGGTCTATACTAAGCAAACTATGAAGACTTTCGCCTTGATAATTGATATAACCGACTGGCTGAGGCCAGCTTTAAAAGATGCTCAGGACAGTTGACGGGCCACTGCTGCGCATCGTCACTAAAGCTTATCTTTTTCACGTGTTTTTAAGCCTTACCGCTTGTCGATTTAAAAATTAAAGCATCCAAAAACAAGAAAAAAGCTGAACAGAGCAGCTGGTCACTCGCGCACTGTGTTCGGTGCGCACGAGAGAGAGAGCGAGAGCCGCGTATCACGGACAGCGACACTGAACCGAGCTCTCTTCTGCGAAGTTCTCCTCGAAGTCCCTCCTGCACCTGAACGAACAAATACAAATCGCAGTTTGAACAAACAAAAAGATGTGAAAGAGCACAATTCAGTTCTCGCGGTGTTCCGGTGTTCAGGGCTCATGCAGAGAAAGGCGTCTCAAAACATTTGAACATCGAATTTGCTTATTTTTGCTCTTGTGCTGACAAATACATACAAAATATGTCAAAATATCCACCTTGAAAATTATGCTCGATAAAACTGTCAGTTATTTCTTAAGTGAAAGTAAATAGTTGAGGAAAAAAAATGGGATGTGTATTATATTGGATGCGTTCATCGTCTCTTAAAGAGACCGCGCCTAATTTAGCTACTGGCTGCTGTAATGTTAATCCAAGAAAATGAAAATCACTCACTGCTCTTGACTGAATTACTTTGTAGTTTTAACAGACAAACCAAAAAGTATTCAGACACCAGATTTAATTTTTGATATATATAGCAAAACTGTAATAATGTGAGAAATGTTGAAGGTGTCTGAATAAATGTAGGTTTGACTGTATATTTCATCTTTACATTGCCCACTGGTACAAGTTTATGTGTGAAACAGGCAATGTGGAATTTGTTTACAGCTTTTTCAAGCACTTTGTGATGCATTTTGGAAACAGCAGATGAGCCCCTTTTCTAATGCACCACCTAGCATGATAAACCCCTTCTCAAAGACTTATTGTTTGTCAATTTTATTTGGGTAACACACATATTCTGAATGCTTTCGGCAGAATTCGAATGAGCCATTTTAATCTAGATTCATCTAGATTAATTTCAAAATCACAGTGAGATTAATCTAGATTAAAAAAAAAAATCTATGCCCACCACTAGTTTCTATATATATATACACATATTAATATTAATTGTTGTTTTCTTTCTCAGGTAGATGCTGTAATAAAAAACAGCCAGGTTACATCATCTAAAATGGAGACTTCTATTAAAGTGGCTTTGTAACATAAGAGACTTGGGACGGTGGAAAAAGCATAAAATCAGAAATCAGGCAGAGCTCTACTGGTGCCCCTTAGAGGATTGATTTATCTATAATTATCTATAATATCTACTTAATGTTCTAATGAAGTTATAATTGGTCATTATTCTGTTTTATAAATCTATTTAATATATTCTAGTTTTCAATAGTTTGGGATCAGACAGTTTTTTTTTTTTTCTTTAAGATATTACTTGTATTCAGCAAGGGTGCATTAAACTGATAAAATGCAACAGTAAACATTTTTACATTGTTGGAAAATGCTGCTCTTTTAAAACCTCTATTCAAACTAACCCGAAAAAAATATATCACTGTTTCCAAAAATGAAGCAGCACAACTGTTTTTGAGATGCTTAAAAAAAAAAAAAATTTGAGCACAAAAACTGAATATTTGAATAATTTATTTTGGATTGTATAACACAGAAGACTGGAGTAATTGCTGCTGAAAATTAAAAATCATAGTAAAACAGTATTTGTTTTACGGTTATTTACAATTCTAATATTTCTTAATGTTACTGCTTTAACAGTATTTTTTATCAAATAACTGTAGTTTTGGTGAGCATAAGAGACTTGTTTCAAAAACATTTACAAATCTTACCTATCATAAACTTCTGAACAGTGTTTTTCTGCATTTATTACTTGGCCGTGAATAAATCAAAGTATTTGAAATGTATGACTCTTTAATTTATTACTTCTCCTTTCATCTTATAGTTATTCTGCATGTGATTTAATAGTAATACTGCAGCATTCTGCAGGTACAAAGTTTTATTTGTTAAGATGGCCCTACATAGGTTTATGTCCACATTTCCCTCCCTCCACACTGTCCATGCGCTCTCCCCACTGTGCCCACACCCAGCCCACACTGTACCCACACTTTCCCCACTGTGCCCACACCCAGCCCACACTGTCCCCACGCTATCCCCACTGTGCCCACACCCAGCCCACACTGTCCCCGAGCTCTCCCCACTGTGCCCACACCCAGCCCACACTGTCCCCACGCTATCCCCACTGTGCCCACACCCAGCCCACACTGTCCCCGAGCTCTCCCCACTGTGCCCACACCCAGCCCACACTGTCCCCACGCTATCCCCACTGTGCCCACACCCAGCCCACACTGTCCCCGAGCTCTCCCCACTGTGCCCACACCCAGCCCACACTGTCCCCACACTCTCCCCACTGTGCCCACACTGTCCCCACACTCTCCCCGCTGTGCCCACACCCAGCCCACACTGTCCCCACACTCTCCCCACTGTGCCCACACCCAACCCACACTGTCCCCACGCTATCCCCACTGTGCCCACACCCAGCCCACACTGTCCCCGAGCTCTCCCCACTGTGCCCACACCCAGCCCACACTGTCCCCACACTCTCCCCACTGTGCCCACACTGTCCCCACACTCTCCCCGCTGTGCCCACACCCAGCCCACAGTGTCCCCACACTCTCCCCACTGTGCCCACACCCAGCCCACACTGTCCCCACACTCTCCCCACTGTGCCCACACCCAGCCCACTGTCCCCGAGCTCTCCCCACTGTGCCCACACCCAGCCCACACTGTACCCACACTTTCCCCACTGTGCCCACACCCAGCCCACACTGTCCCCACGCTATCCCCACTGTGCCCACACCCAGCCCACACTGTCCCCGAGCTCTCCCCACTGTGCCCACACCCAGCCCACACTGTCCCCACACTCTCCCCACTGTGCCCACACTGTCCCCACACTCTCCCCGCTGTGCCCACACCCAGCCCACACTGTCCCCACACTCTCCCCACTGTGCCCACACCCAGCCCACACTGTCCCCACGCTCTCCCCACTGTGCCCACACCCAGCCCACACTGTCCCCGAGCTCTCCCCACTGTGCCCACACCCAGCCCACACTGTCCCCACGCTATCCCCACTGTGCCCACACCCAGCCCACACTGTCCTCTTGCTCTCCCCACTGTGCCCACACCCAGCCCACACTGTCCCCACACTCTCCCCACTGTGCCCACACCCAGCCCACACTGTCCCCACGCTCTCCCCACTGTGCCCACACTGTCGCCACACCCAGCCCACACTGTGTACATACCTGTGGTCATGTTATGGGCACACAATTGGTCCTATTGAGGGCCCACTCAGATTTGTGTGGGCCAGCCCATACTCAACCCAAACTTTTGGGCTGTCCCACTCGGGCCCCACAGGCATTTCACACCGGTATTGAGGCCCACAGTGGGCTGCCCACACAGGCAAGATTTTTTGCCCGCGGTGGGCCCACGCGGGCCCCAAAGGGGCATGTTTGCTGGGAAGCCATTATGCAAAAAATGCAAATATTATAATAATAACTGTGAAAAAGGCCAAATCGGTTCAGCAGCTCTACTCTCACTCCCTGGTCAGCTGTGTTCATATTACACATCATATTTCTCCTAAATGAAGCAAACTTTCTCTTGACCGACTTGCACAAAATGACTTTTAATCTAAAAAAAGGGAGCATTTACAAAACTAGAGGGTGTTTGCCAAGAAAAGCATGACTAAAATTCGTTCTGTACTGGTTGATGGATTCAGTGAAACAGAGATAATTTGTATGGAATCAACCAACGTTTTTTGTTTTTTTGTTGTTTTTTTTTTTGTTTTTTGCAAATCACTTTTGTTTGAAAATCAGTTGTGTTGAACTTAAACTTGTTCTGTATAAGGTGGGCTGTAAATAACAGAAACAGGCAGAGTCATGCAGAAACCGCTGTGAAACAAGCCTAGTTGTGAAGGCATCCAGATAGGATACTGAATGTAATGGACAACAAGAGAAGAAATATTATTTCTTACCTCTAAATCATAGATGGTCGGTGACTTCAAAGCTATGTTTATGTTCTTTATTTATTTATATATAAAAATAAAAAAAGAAAGAAAAAGCAGTGGTAAGTTTCACTTAAAATGTGTAAAAAATAATGTGCCATCCGTAGATCTTCGGAAGTCAACTTACCATTCCTTTGCTGATCCTGTCGAGTTCATTCATAACTTTTTTGAGGATTAGCATCTTTGGTGACTCCTCTGCCGGTGCTGCGAACCAACAAACCACAGCAAACACAAAAAACACTGATGCCTTCATGTTGAAGCTGCAAAGTTTCTTCTGTTCCTTCTCTAATGCTGCTTCGATTGATGTCCTTGATTCAAGCTTTCGGTTTACCTGGGCTCATAACATTAGCACAGAATCAGTAACATTAGCACAGAATCAGTTCAGAATCAATCACCAAAAGAATCAGTTCGGTTCCAGACGCTCTGTGAGTCGATTTGCTTCACACTGAATCACACATGTGCAGTATCATCAGCTCCTCGGTTCTCGAATCGTGAACGAGTCAGTGTTTCGTTCATTATCTGGCTCGGCTCGGTGTTCATCTTCAATTCTCTCTTCACAGCAGTTCAGTCAGTGTACTGTTTGAGTAAATGGATTACTCCGGGATATTGGTTTGTTTTAACTCAGAGGGAGTGTTAGCCATATTAAAAAAAGTTAACAGCTTAAGTCATTTGTGGATTAATGCGTATTGGAGACGTGAACCGTTTAAAACAATTTAGTTCGATTTGGTTTCGATTTCGATTTTATTCGCGAACCGGATATGACAAACTGCTAGTGGTGGAATTGTTTTATTATTATTATTTTTATTAAGCAATACAAACATTAATACAGTACACTTAAAAAAAAGACAAAAAAAATAATAAAAAGAGACTGTTTTCATAGCTTTCAAATTAATAGAACTTTGGATAGTTTCCATATACTTGTCTAAGTCCAATTTGAATAAAGAAAAAATAGGTTTAGAGCCAGTAAACTTTTGTTTATGAATGTGAAATTTAGCTAACAGGAAACATAAATTATGTAATATTTTCCAGTATTCTCTTTTGAATAGTCAAATAATCCAAAGAAAGCATCATGAAAACAAAAAGAGAAGTCACTTACAAAATAACATTGAATAAACGGCAAAAAGTCTGACGAAATTTTTTAGTGTTGGAGGATTGCCAAAATAAATGAATTAAGTCTTCTTCAGAAGAATGACAAAAACAGCAACTCACGTCAATGTCTAACTTATATTTCCTAAGAAAGGCTTTAGTTGGGTAACATTTGTGAATTAACTTTAAATGATTTATTTTACTTTGTTGGTAAGCAGATATCTATGAGGCAAGGTCCATACTTTCACCCAAGGTATATTCTATACCAATAAGGTATTATGTAAGGAATCGTTATTATCTCTCTCTGAAAGAGAGCTCTAATTTTATAGTTATTTTTATTTTTTTTGATCTGCAGAAAAGCAAACATTTCCGATCATTGTGTCAGTTAAATTTAGAGTGTAAGTACATGGCCATGGAAATGTAATACCTTGCAACAGAAAACACACACCAGAGGGAATGGCATTGAAAACAACAGCATATTCATCAGGGATATTATATTTCTGTAAGAAATCTGAGTAGTTGTAAAGTCTGCCTTGTGAATTAAAAAGCTGTCCAACTAAAAGAAGATTGTTTTCAAACCAGCTGTCAAAGAAAAGTGATTTATTCTTGTAAAGAATATCTTTATTGTTCCATAAATACTATCTCTGCGGAGAAAAGTTGTGTTTGTATATTAAGGACCAGGCCAAGAGCATCTGCTTATGGAAATTAGAAAGTTTGACAGGGATTTAAAAATATTATAATTACAAAGTAAAAGGAAATTCAGGCCACCAACTTTAGAGAAAATATAATAAGGTATAATATTCCAAAGTGAGCAGGGATTTTTAAGGAAATTCTTCAGCCAATTATTTTTAAAAGTATTATTTAAGGTAAAATCTACAAAATCCAGTACCCCTTGTTTAATTTGGTTCATTATTACAGATTTCATAATATAGTGAGTTTTATTTTTCCAAACAAAATTGTTTAACATGCTATCAATTTTTTTCAATGTTCCTTTATCAACCTCCAAGGAAAGAGCAGCATAAGTCAGTCGAGACAATCCTTCGGCTTTAGAGAATAAAATTCTTCCTCTTATTGACACATCTCTCTGCAGCCACGAGTTGAGTTTTCTTTGGGTTTTCACTATTAAAGGGTCGAAATTTATTTTGCATCTTGTTTTTTGGTCTTTATTAATTCAAATTCCTAAGTATGTACCTTGATCTTTCACAGGAATGTTACAAATAGAGGGAAGATCACAGCGTTTGTTTGACATTAACTCACACTTGTTGATATTTAAGCAGAGACCTGAAGCTCTGGAAAAGGACTCGATCAAACTTAAAGCTAAAGGGATCTGGGAGGTGTCATTCAGAAATAAAGTAGTGTCGTCAGCCATGGCTAATAATAATTTGTCTATCGTCAATTGTGATACCTTGGAAATTATTAGCAGATATATGTAGAGCTAAAAACTGAGAGTCAAGTAAGAATAAATATGGAGATATAGGACAGCCTTGTCTTACTCCACGTGACAAACTGAATCTTGGTGAGGTTCCAAATTTTAACTTAATAACATTATTATTATTTCTGTGTAATGTCCTGATGGCTTTACAGAAATGATCTCCAAACCCAAAATTGTCAAGAGCTCGAAATATGAATTTGTGCTCAAGCGAATCAAAGGCTTTGTAGAAGTCTAAGAAAAGCATAAAACTGTTACTAGGAATGAGATTCTCATAATCTAGAAGATCTAAAATTAATCATATGTTATTTTTAACATGACGTTTCTCCATAAAACCTGATTGCGATTCATCAATAATAGGGTTAAGGACGTCTTTAATTCTTCTTTCTAAAACTGAAGCAAAAACTTTATAATCATTATTTAAGAGGGTGATAGGCCTCCAATTTTCTAGACACTCTTTATCTTTGTTGGGTTTGGGTATCAGGGTGATAACTCCTTGTGTCATGGTTGGTGGAAGTGCTTCCAATTCAAGACTTTCTTCAAATACTTTTAATAAGAAAGGAGATACATTTTTAACAAACATCTTATATAGCTCAGCGGTTAGACCATCACTGCCTGGACTTTTATTATTTTTTAAACTCTTAATTGCCTGTTCAATTTCTGATTGAGATATATCAGCGTCACAAGCTTCTTTATCTTCTGACGAAATAAATTTATTTTGATTGACAGAATCAAAAAACAATTTGGCTGAATTATTACAATATCTTCATGAATATAAGTGTGACGAGTGAGGCGGGGCCGAGAGGCGTGGGAACGAGGAGTGAGGCCAGGTGTAGTGATTGGAGATGAGCTACACCTGCGACCCACCACCGGTTTCGAGTCCCACGTAGGAGATGGAAGGATATAAAACTGGAACGACGACCGTGAAGGACGAGAGAGGACCAGGCCTGGGCCTTATTTTATGTTTTGCTATTTATTTATGCGCATCAGTCGTCCGTGAGGGGCTGGTGCGCTGTTTTATGTTTATTTTGAATATTAAAATGATGTTTTGATTGTGCTCCGGTTCCCGCCTCCTTCTTGCTGATGATTAAGAAGTGGAATTCATTACAAGAAGTTACTTTAGAATTTGGAACAATAAGTAGCTATTTCTCTAGGCTTATCAAGAACTCTATCATTTGTTTGAAGACGATCCATAGAGACATTCATAGGATTGGATCTTTCCAACCTAAAGAAATAGGCTGAGTTCTCTTCTCCTTCTTCCATCCATTTTTTCCTGGATCTAACATGTGCTCCCTTAGCTTTGGATCTGTACAGGTCATCTAATTTATTCTGTAGATTAGAGTATTCAGTGTTTTGAGTCACTGTCAATTGTTCCCCAACTGATAAGGAAGAAAGCTGTGAAAGAACTTCATCTTCAATTGATCTGTTTGTTTTGCTATATTACTTCCAAATTTTCATAAGAATTTCCCAAATTCATATTTTAGAAGCTCCCAATTCAGTTCATAAGACTTTTTCTAATTCAGCTCTTTCCCAATAAACTTTGGATTAAAATTAGATTAACTTAACTAATTGTTAAGTTTCCAAAGTGACGGTTTAGAAGTATTAATTGTAGTATTTTGTGATAAATTAATTTAAATATAAATGGCATTATGGTCAGTCAGTGGACTGTTACTAATATTAAGAGATATTATTGTTTTAGATATCAACCAATAATCGATTCTAGACTGTCTCGAGCGGTCTTTGTTACACCAGAGCCCCTTTCACACTGCCATTCC